>NW_028186457.1:3797835-3829643 GCF_003343005.1 Rhea americana
TTTTTTCTTGGGGTGGTGGGGAAGGGTTCAAAACTGTCATAATTCTAGAAGTCGTCTCCCTGAAAACCCATGCAAGACTTCTGCTATGGGGACAGGACACCTGAAATGTTTGTCTGTCACAGRGATGGGCTTTTAGCTAGACTCTGGCTTTCCTATTAACAGTAATTTTTCCTCTGCCTGTAGGTAGGCATCAGACGGACACACTATGAAGGCAGTATGCCATCAGCTTATCATAATTTCATTTAAAWTTGTATTATTTCAATATATTGTCCTATTTTAGAGTCTGTCCATGTGTCCTCCTTAGTCTAAGCCATTTTAAGACAGCTCCAGCTTTGCAGAATTGAGGGAAGCTGGATGAGCTCTCATCCCTTTTAATGGAATGACATCTCCTGAGTGTGAAGTGAGGGGAGCTTGAAGGGAGTTTATTGTATTTCAGATGGAGCTAATTTCAGATTCATAATGAAGGTCCAGTTGCAGTACAACTTGAAGATTTGTCATCAGCACMAATGTAGGACTAAAAGCAACTTTCTGGATGACAAATTTTAGTCCCCTGCTCATACCTGCGTTATATAATCCCTCTTATAGAAGAGGGGGAAAAAAACTTTAAAGAGTTTTGTTTTCACAAAAAAATTAAAAGGATGGAGGTTTACTAAAAAGGAAAAGGCAAAACTATATTAAAAAAAAAGCTTTTTTGGCTTTTTGGCTCTGAAACAGGCAAACAGAGCCTAGAAACAGGAAACGTAATGATCTTCTGTGAAAGTGGTGAATTTAAGGGGAGCAAGGTGAGAGGATCTGTTGCATCCTCAGCAGAAGTAGGGGTGCTTCTGCTCTTATACTAACTGGAGAGGAATACAGTTAATGGTAGAGGAAAATAGTCTGCAGTGATACAGCATCCTGTAAACCTTTTAATTCTGTGCCTCCTGTGAAGTATGACAGTGCCACAGCAAAAGAAGCACATGCCAGACTTCAACACTTTGCCAAGAAGAGGAGTGAGTGCAGGAGTGGAAGAGTTGCCATCCTCTCCTGGAAGCTCAAACTTCTCACAGATAAAAGTTACTGCTAAGTAACACTAGTCTAACTTGCTAGGAAGAGAGCATGCAGCACCACAGCTCTTCACGTGTGGAGTAGCACCTTGAATATATGCACAGGCTTCAAGATTAACCGAGCTGACTTCCCTGCTGTCACATCATTTGCAGAAATTGCATTTTGTTCCAGTCTAAGCTCTCAGTAAATCTGTGGAAATGTGGAAGACTGACAATTTTCCTTGGAAAACAATGCACCCTGTGTACAGAAGCCCTCACCTTGTTGCTGCAGGAGCACAACACTGGCCTCCCCAGTGCTTTGATCCTGCATCAGGATCAAAAATAGTACTACCTTTCAGGAACTAGGAGAGCTTCTGAAGTCGCAAGATTTGATGCAGGTAGAGTCATCAGAACTCTAGTTTTCTTCAAAACTGACCTCAGTCTCTTGTGCCTACTTAACTAGATTGAAAAGCTCAAACCATTGATTTTTTTGGCTCTCCTAGTTTCACTCCCTGCAGGAAGCAGAGTCCTTCACAAAAGTCAAAGTATTAAGGGAGAGGAGAGCTTTCATGAAATTTTAGAAGTTCAAAAATGGCTTTGTGAACTAGATTGAACAAACCATCCCATGTTTTTCTTAATATTAAAATATTTCACTTTAAAAACTCAGAGCTTGCTAAAAATTAGCAAACAAGACTGTGCATATCTTGTCTGTGAGTCATCTAGGAAATTCAAGATGATTTGGTAGCATCAGTGTTGGAGAGGCAGGTGAAATCACTTATGTTTGTTCACTTAAACTCAAAAGTAAGCCTGACTGGTGACAGATGGCCTCTGCCTTTGCTTGCCATGATGTAAAGAAATGAATTGTTTTGGAAAAGATGTCAGGCCAGCAGCAGCTCAGTATATCTCTTAATTTAGTCATGTAGCTTGAAATACTCTGGGCTTTACTGAACTGGTTGTTGTGGGTGGGATGGAGAGGGCATCTCTGGCTGTTGTAGCTGTGGTAATGTCACTGCTGCTATGCACTTGACATAGGAAGAGCCTCTCTTGTAGCTAAAGGTGAGGACAAGAAATCTAGACATCTGGAAAGATATAGTGGATGATTATTTATGTGATGACTAGTTACGTGTGGATTTTTACAGATTTACTGTAGATCTGCAAAGTGCTAAAGCTAATATGGAAGGATGTTTTTCTTTCTAAGCTTAAGATGGAAGGAATACTTTTTAGATCAGTAATTGTCAGTGGTTACAGGGGATGTTTGTAAAGAGGGTTGATGGCCTCTCTACCCAAGCACAGTTTTAATTTGCAGTTCAATCTTGGGAAAAAAATCTATAACCCTCTCATTCCACCCCACCCTTTTGACATAAACTTGCCAAAAGACTCTGCTTCACTGAGGCAGACATGGAAATCTGAGTTATCATAAGAAAGGAAGACTGCCTCAGAGAAACAAATCTTGAGGGGAGGGCATTTTCATCTTGAGATGGCATTTCCTAGACCTGTGCAAGGTGCATCTTAGCAGAACTGAGGCACCTGAGAAGAAAAGGTCTTTTTGAGGAAGCAAGCATGAGATGCAAAGTCCCATGATAGGATGTGAGGAAGATATTCTTGCATGATTCTGCTGTGTACACTCCCCTCAAACTGCTATGAGAATATTCTAGGGACAGAGGAGGAGAAATTTATTTCATAAATCTGAATAATTTCACAAATTATAAACTTAAGTCCCTCAGTGATGGAGATTTCCACAGAGCACACCTAAAGGAGGGGACCAGCTAGAGTATGCGATGGATCTAACGCCCTCCCTGGTACAGACTACTCTCTTCCTGGTGGATGAAGCAGGAGTCCTGACTCCTTTCTGACAAGAGAAGACCTAATTTTATGACATAATGTAAAGTGATCTCCAGTATCACAAGGGATCAACAGACTTGCTTGAGCTCAACTTCTACAGTGWGGAACATGACCTAGGCCCAGACTGTCACAGCAGGTAGCAATATTTGGGGTTTTTTTTTTCTGAAATGAAGTATGTGAAGGAGAAGATAGAGGGGGAGCAGTGTGTAATACTTAAAATTTCAAGGTGCCTTCTCTGCTGTTAGGCTKTTGCCTCACTTTGTTGAAATGTGTTGTATCACCCAGCTGGGGAAAGCTGCCAYGGCTGGAAGCAAAGGGAGAGTCTGATCTGCTGAATTACTGCAGCTAGGTAAGAAGGCCTGGCGCTCACTGAAGCTGAAGTCTGGCATGGAGAAACTTTGTAGTTAATCCATGAAAAGTAACAGCATTTAAAAACTTCTTATATCCTGACTGACACATCTTGCTAATTATTTTCTGAGTATTAGCTTATAGAGCCACAGGTTTTCATTTTTTCGTAAAAACCCACCCTTGTTCTCCCTTTGCTTTCTTGCCTGTCTACTATAAATAGATTGATGGATTGGTATCATGCTTGACTGTCCAAGAGCCAAGCGTCAATCAAACCTCCCTGCCTTAATCACCAAACAACACRTTTGGGTAGTAAATTTTCTCCCAGGAAGAAGCTCATACAGGGAGGGAGGGAGGGATGAATTCAGGCTCCTAAGATTTGTCCATTTTAAA
Source organism: Rhea americana (assembly GCF_003343005.1). Lineage (NCBI taxonomy): Eukaryota > Metazoa > Chordata > Aves > Rheiformes > Rheidae > Rhea > Rhea americana. The sequence continues at coordinate 3,801,438 of NW_028186457.1, forward strand.
CAGGGAAGAAAATTCCTGCAAAAGGCTCCTTCTGATTGCAGTCATACTTTTAAATCCGGAACATCCCCGTTGATAATACTCCTGATGTGCAAATGATGCTCCCTACTCCTCTCAGGCTTAATAGTATTCTTCCTTTCCCGGTTTGGGAGATCAAATTTCTTTTGTTTTTCTTCATTAGCTTTATCTTAGCAGCTGAATAAACTTTGAAATTTAAACACAGGCAGGAGCGAGGCAGTTTTCCCTGCTTTTCCTGCTCCGCAGGAGGTGGCATCCGTACYCACTTGTGTCTTGTGCCATCTCGTGGCGCTGCTGCTGCACTGCCACCCCCTTCGCATCCCAGGGGCTTGCTCAGGGCCCAGGGCCGTGAAATGGGGGCTAATAAGAATATCCTTCATACCTGTATTCATCCCAGTTGGAGTGCAGTGAACTCAGGCAGCCTGCGGAGTGTCCCTGATGCCACAGTGTATTTCCAAGCTGTGTTATGTTTTTCAGRGGGGTCCATGAGGGAATAATGTGGCCCAGCTAGAACACTTTATCCTGGTTCCCCAGAGAAGCAAATTTTGCYGTAGTGTGAGCATCTCTACCATTCTCTCCTGCTGTTTGAATTTGTTTGAGAGAGGTAGAGGCTTCAAGGGTGCTGAATTCCCATGTATTTTGTAGAAGAGATTTGATTAGTGCTGTTACCTAGAATGGAGAGTGGAACATAAACTGACCCTTGATTAGATATCAAAGTATGCACTTGGGAGGGCAGATGGAAAACAAGTCCATCAAACAAACATCTTTTGATGTGCTACTTGCAAAATGACATACGGTCTTTCTGTATACATGCAATGACATGAAGGGACATAATGAATGTCACAGGTGATTCTCACATTAGTGTAATTTCCTAACTTGAGTCATATTTATAAGGTCATAGTAACACCCTAAAATCATTAGAATGGCATCTTGGAACAACATGGGCTGCTTTTTTTTTTTTTTGGTTTAGGTGATGCTAAACCAGTGGTACAGTTTATTGTAAGACCAAAACACAGACCCTGAAAATCTTTGATCCAGTATTCTTCAGGAATAGTCATATCTATTATCTGAAGAAAGAAGTTTTCAAGTCAACTTGTTCAATAAAATTATTTCAGGTAAGGAACTCATGTTCCTAATGAAGAATAGTGTACTGAGGGAGTGATCAGTGAAACCAACAAGCAATTTTTAGAATAAGCTGTTATTACCTATTTAGGGAAATGAGCAAAGAATATGTCCAAGTGGAGAACACAAACAAAACTGCAAACCAGAAATGGAGCTGATAGATTACCAGAAAACAGGGAGAAAAGCCAACTTTATCAAATCATRCAGCATAATTTTGATTAATTTTTATTAACACTCAAATTTCTTCAACTATAGTTTTGTGAGTTGTGATAAAACAGTATGAACTTCATGTTATACACAAGCCAGAGCAGATCATTCCTGTATAGCCAGTCCCTGGGTTCATTTCACCTCCTTCCTAGACTAACAACAGTCTTCACAAAGTCTGTCTTAAAATCTTSTTTCTCTGATGATTTATTCTTCTAGTGAGAGGCTTGGGTTTCCATGCCAATTAGCAATTCAACTGAATCCATTTTATTTCTTTCCAGTTTTATTTYGCCTTCTCAATTTCATCTGCCTGAAACAATGAACTCCCTGAAACAATGCAGGGGGTTTTTTGTTAATACAGTGGCTCACTAGATTAATCTCTGCTTAAAAATCATCTCCTCCTTTCTCACCTCTTAGAGCCAGCCACTGAAAAGCAGACTTCTCTGCTATTTCCTATTCCTTTGCCTAAAGTCAAAAGATTCAGGATGGGTGGACTATTCAGGCCTCCGAGTTCATGGTTTGTTGGTTTGGGTTTGGGGCGAGGAGGCTTTTTTTGCTTTTATGGATGGAGATGTAGAAATGCTTGCTGGAGTTCAGTGTTATTCAGACTGTGGGTGCCAATGTGCCTTGATAAAGCAGTTGTGTTCTGAAATGATGGTGCTTCTGCTCCCACTCCCCCCCTCCCCCCAGGCTGGAAAAGGAAACTTCTGTCTAGGCTTCAAAGATCTCTATGGCATTAAAAGAGATTTTCATGAAGAGCAAGGCATACACCATTAAAAACTAATTTTTGATCTTGAGAAATTATGGATATTTAGCAAGATGTCTTTGAACTCGTGCCACTGAAGAAAAACAAACAGCTTTTTTTGAGTATTTGAGGATTATTTTACACAAGAATTTAATTTGTTTAAATGGAAATGAATATGGATGAGGACATGTGAACAGTTTCGGTGTGTTTGTCAGTCACAATTGCCAAGCAGGGACTAATCTTGGTGATTAGTAAGGGTAATGATAAAAATGTGTTCGTACCCAGTATGCCTTCTGACTGGCAGTTTATCACTTTTAAAGGACCAAATGTCAAAAGCCGTGTGCTAATATTGAGTATGGAACAATCCTCTGGTTTACGCTCTAAAATGCACCATCATCAGCACTGCTGAACAGCGAGAGAACAGCGCTCCTGATTGATGATAGCGCGTTCAAGGGGAAAGGAGCACTGGTTCCAGCAGCTGGTAGAACAGGAACGAGGGGTTCTGGTTCTGCTCCAGGCTCTGCTGCTGATTTGCAGGATCTTGTGACAACGATCATGGAAGAGTAGATGCAATATTTTACCTAAATAGAATTTCTTCCTATTTAGACCAGAAATTGTTTTCTTCATACAGCACCTGACACCCTGTGGTTCTGCCTTGTTACTGGAGGTGCAGCAATAAAATTACTAAATCAGAATAAAAATGAAAAGTATGTTATGTGAAAAGCACATCTGAAAAGAAGAAAAACCCTTCAGATATCAACAACCATATAAACATCCTGGGTTATACAGGGTTTCAGTCCTTGATCTTCTCGAGCTAGGGAAATTTGCACTGTAGTGGAATGATGGGTTTTGAATACAGGGTTAACAGTCAATTCTCTACTAACAGGTGTCTTTAAAGGTATTATGAATGATGGCCCGGGCAAAACAAACAAACAAAAAAAAGTAATTTTCTCAGTGTTCATCTTTACCACCACCCAAATGTTCTGGTGCGCTACTGAGAAGAGGCTCTCCTAAAACTTGGCAGTATGTGCGGCTGGATTCTGCCACTCTTCAGTGAATGTTTGCTGCTATTTGTCCCATCAGCACAGTTGGATGGATTTATACTTCTTTTTTTATGCAGCGCCATTTGAAAACAAGTGTTTGGATCTGACTGTGGTTGTTTTTCTGCATGGTAATATTGCTCTTCACCACAGGTTGTACGTCATCTGCTCCTGTACTGCAGATAGTCTCTTGCTTCTTGGATTGCTCTTCTAGGCCAAGCACCACTGTAGCATAGATCTTCTCTTTCCTCAAATCAGTCAGGTTAGAGCACACATTTTCACAAGTATTATCCTTTCAAAGTCCTCCCACTTAGTTTGGAGAATTTATCTCAGTGTAAATRCTGGCTTACTGAAGTGGGATTGCAGTTGAGGCTATAACATAGACCTGCTAATGCTGGTTGTTATGCCTTTACTGTAGTGTCAGCTTTGAAAACTGAGTATTAACCCCAGTTTACCTCAAGGCAATTTCTTCATGCTGCAAATTGACAAGTCTCTTGAATTCTCCTGCTTGTTTCTTTTAACTCAGCCCTAGAATATATTATGCAAAAACAACCCAGTGAACTTACTGTGCACAGCTACCTCTTCTCAAAAGAGCTCGGTAAAGTGGATGTGCTGGAGACTTTCACATACTTTGGAAAGGTGATCAAAATCCAATGACTTGAAAGAGCTGGAGCACTGCATCTCAGAATGGCCTGGTCCCTGGATGTGGTTTGAAAAGTTACTTACAATTGTATTGTGAGTCATAATTGATTTGCCCTTTTAAGCCCATAAATATCTATAAGAATCTAGCTGAAAATCATGAGCAGTCAAGTATTAAATGACTGAGGAATTCATGAATTATTCTACCATTAGGTTGGATCAAACKTTTTAGAGATGTAGGAATACAGGGAACCATAACTGCGGACAGAGCAGATCATTTCTACGGATACTAATTTCTTGCCTGTTAAGTCACTTGCGTTAGGACTTAAAGAGGAAATGTCCCTTTTGACGCAATGCYATCTACTTGGCAACGTTAACCGTTGCATAATAGTTACATTTTATTTTTTCAAAGKGTGTTCTGAGAGTTCATTTAAGTAAAATATCTAGTGCCTCCAAACTGAGTGATTTCAGGGAAAAAATCACTTAGGTTTGGGTCACCRAATTAAGTCTTGCCAAGTAACGTAAACTCGACAAGTCACAGCCGGSTAAGCCCTTAGTGTGCAGTTCTTCAGCAGTACCCTTTTACGTCCCAGCCATCGCGCTAGCGAGTACTCRTGGGCGAGGGATGGTAGTGCTTTCAAGGGTACCACCAGGGTCCATTTGTTAAGCTGACTTGGAATGATCCTGGTATGACTGAGGTTTTGTAGATTTATTTGAAGCACTATTCTTTATCCTGGATGGGCCCCTAGSTAAACCCAAAGCCTTGTTCTTGGCYGTAATAAGGGTGAGTTGTGCCACTTGGGGTACCCAAAAGAGCTTTTTTAAACTGGCTGACATATCCATAGTGTGGAACAGGGGAATCRTAGCTGTTTAAGATTAGCTATAAGAGATGTGGGCTGGGATCTATCTCCAGCTGCTCCAGCAATATATTGGGCTGTGCCAAGCTGCACTGGCTCCTGACTGTGTGAAAAGGCAGAGAGCGAAGGGAAATGCCATGGAGGGGGGTAAGAGGGCGCTGTACATCAAGCACAACCATAGTACAGCTTGTGCARTGGAAAGCAGCATGCTGCTGTCAGGGATGCCTACCCCGGGTAAAACTGCTTGTGCACCTGAACGTTGTGAGGCTGGAAATCTCAAAATTGATAATCAGATGTAAAAATGCAGGATTTTCTTGTCAGTTTTGAAAAATCGGCACAGGTTGGATAGGGCATGGTCTCATCTTTTCCTCACATCCTGCTGGGTATTTACTTTAAGGACTTATTTTCTGATCTCTGCATTGCCCCTCACAGGGTCTTTCTGAGACACCGCTGTCACCTTGCTCTACTTTGTTTCCTGTTCGATTCACAGGGGAGAGGCAGATGGGAGCTTGGAGTTGCTTTGCTTTTTAGATATACTGCATTAAGAAGCTARTGATTTCTGTAGCTAAGGCTGGCTYCTAGCCAGCCCAGAGGCCTAAATGTTTGTTTGCATATATGTGACCTGAGTGCTAAGCTACAAGAAATAACCAACTGCTCCAAGAATGGGAGTGGAGGRGGTGGTAGAGAGCTGGCTTATGTGAGCTGCTCTTAGTTGTTTCTCCAGAYACTCTGTAGGGAGCCTCAGCAGACCTGTGTAGCATTGTAGCCCCTATAACCTTCCATGGATTTRGGTCTAGATGTCTCAGAAACCTGAGTCTTTTCTAACTTTTGTCTTTTGTTTTACTGAAGTTTTGTTAGTGTTGAATTACATGTACCCTAGTTGGAATTGCAGGTTTTTTAAAAAAAAGGAAGCAAGGGCAAGATAGTTTATATACTGGTTCATTTATTTTGACTTCTCCAAAATATTACCAGAGGCAATTTTTTTCCAAGTATAGTTCTTTTGAGGCTAAAGAAAAGTTAGAGCTGTATTACTTATGTTAAAGCAGGCCTGGAACTTAGTGTCATGCTCCAGCATAGTGTAGACTGTCAAATTGGCAGCCTTGGGATGGTTGTAGTTGTATGCACAGGAGCAATTCTCTGTGCTGCTTATACTGATGGCTGGGTATTTCCAAACAAATCCTGTAGCAGATGCCATTCATTCAACAAGTAAACATCTGACAGAAAACAGTAAGTGTGAACTGGGAGCAGAAATAGGTTAACTTAAAAAAAAACAGCCTTATTAGTGGTTTCTTCTCAGTCCCACTAATTTTGAATGAGAATTTGTTAAATGGATAACAAGAGCTGATAAAACAGGAAGATGTTTCAACAGGATTTTGGTACTTACCAAAGGAAGAGGGAAATGTGCTAGAAATAAGATACCAAAAGAAACCTGGCTGAGAGGTACCCACCACTTACTGCTAAACTCTGTTCACTACTTGTTGAAAGCAGTTCCACTGGCTGTYGAATTCCTTCCACTGTCAGGCTAAATGTCTTTTCGATGCTCATTGAACTCAAGCAAGCTGTACCAACTTTTCCCAGCAGGAAACAAAAGCAAAGTAGCTATTTCATTTGCTGATCTATCAGCTATTAGACGCTGTGTGAGACTAAAAAGCACTACAGATGGGAGCATGGAGCTCTTGCTCCAAGTGATGCAAGCACCTGCTAGATGGGTCCCTGGCATCAGTCCTCCAAATGCACCAATGGAGCAAGAAAGAAAAAGAGTGACCAGGAAAACAGGATGAAAACYATGGATTGTGGTGACTGGAAATAAAAAATGTCTATGAAGGATCAGACATTTACAAGGCAATGAAGTTACGGAATTGGCTTTTCAATGGTTTACCTCAGCATGCCGGAGCTGCAGTCAGCACTGCCATGCTGAAGTACTTGAAGACCTGTCCCAAGACTGGCAAAGCATCATCCATTCTTTAAAGGACTGAACAATTGCACCTAAAAGCTGGAGAGAGGAAGGACAGTGAAAAAGGAACTCCTCTAGCCAGGAGCAGTGTGCGCTGCCACCAAAGGCCTGTGCTGTAGGTATTGACACAAGCTTACAGCTGTAATTTGGAACTGTAAATAACTCAGTTCTCAAGCCAGAAAAAAAGTATTTGTTCCTGTAAATCTTGAGGAGTCAGCATTGATCCCAGGCTCTGAAGAGTCTTGAAAACCTTTTCAGATCCCCTTGTTGACTGCTGCTCCCAAAATCACTGAAGTGGCCATCTGTCATATTCAAGCCTACAAATGTCAATATCCAGGATGAAAATGTTCAGGAGAAGACTGTAACTCTTCCCAGATGTATTTTTCACTTGAATGAAAAATGACCTTTCCCTGCAAACTCAGTCTCCACTGTGTTATATCAGTGCTGTAGAAGCTGTTGTATGTTTGATCTGTGGACAGTCATGCCGTGGGCTCCCTGCTCTCCTTGTGGCTCTTGTGCCTCTTGACTCTCCCAGATGTCTGCAGAGCAGAGCTGCCTCTTCCCAAATTTTTCTCTCCTAGTAGGAGATTGCAGGGAAAAAAAGAAGCCAAGCAAACAAGGATTTAAATTTTAATGGTTACTGCTGCTGCAGGCTTTCTCTAGCTAGGCAATTTCTACTCTGCCTGTGCTGGAAAGTGCTTGAAGTTGAAGCACCTACACATTAGGTGGTGCTAAACTCTAATAAATGCAAGTTGAGTGATTTTTAGGGCTGTTTCCTGTATTTGCACTATTTGACAGGGCTACACACTAGTCTTAATGCAGCAAATACAACCTTGTGGTGCTGATACCAGTTCAGAAGCTTGTCAGTTTGTGGTTAAAGCCACCACCAGAATAATTCTARATAGGAAGTTTCCTGTCTACTTATATTTTTTTGTAAAATTGCAGCCAGAATTACTAAGTTTAGGAACCTGAATATAAGGGCTTGGGACTGACTTACTCTCAGGGCTTCTACCAAGATTAGGAATAGTTATGTAGTGTAGGGACTTTCCAACCTGTCAGAGCCTAAAAGCCAGAGAACTTCTGTGGCTTCCCAGAGAAGAACGTCCCTTCTGGTTGCTTCATTTACACTGTCACCAGTTACAACTAGGAGTTGACCTTGAATTCAAGCCCCCGTTGGACAATGTTGCTCAAACATGGGATCAAGGGGGGGGTCAGTCCTGCAGATAGCTCCTATAATTTCCACAAAAGAGTGAGTGTGCAATTACAGCATTCACTTGCTTACTTTAATAGTGCAAGGCCAAAAATGTAGATTCAGCTTTCTATTGAAAGCTTGGAATGGAGAAGGRTGATGGGAGTGAAACCTTGTTTACTAAATAGCAACATGAAGATGTATTCGAGTTGCTATTACAGGGATTCTTTGTAAAGAAGTTGTCACTGAGGAAAACTTGCAACTTTGATTCACAAAACCATCCTGTATTGTCAGTCTTGATAAATCTACTTAGTTATCAGAGATAACCTAGAAAAATAGTGGGAATAAGTACTTTTCAGGAGCTACTCAGTATTTCTAAGTCACCACTTTACTACTTCTCTCATGAGCATTGAAATATGCCTCCCTCTCAGGACCAAAACCCAGTGTTTTCTTGCTTTAAACTTTTTCCAAGCACTTGTTGAATAAGTCTTTGTTTCCCATGCAACAGATGAGAAAACTTACCTGAAATGAGCTAGGTGATAATTTCCTTTGGCTGTGAAATTAGCAAGTGAAAGTCCACTGGCTGCGTCATCCTTCTGGGTCAAAGGGGACAATTGTCTCTCCTGTTCAAATATCTGTAGCAAATGAAGATTTTGAAGGAGATAGGAGATGCGATTGTGCTTACTTGACTAATGGGTGCCTGCCTGAGCTCTCCTAACTACATCTCTGCTGTGTTTGAGAGGCAAGGTCATGCTGAACCTGCAGATGGGGACCTGGTGGAGCTGGAGATGGTTCTACAGAGTAAAAGGAGGGGAAGATATCCTTGAGTCTACCCTGCATAGTACTCAGCCCAATTTTTGATGCTCTGTCCACACCTGAACAAGTTGTGTCTGGGCTTTGTGAAAGGTGGTTGGATGGAGGGAAGGCTGGTTGGAGCATGCAGTACTTCTAGCTGCTTATCAGTATTTGCATAGCCCATGTTAAAGCRTATAAGAATCACAGAAAGACTTCTTTGAGTTCTGCTGCAAAGCCCTGAGTTCGGAGATCAGGGCTTTGCAGCATACTTGTGGAGAGTATTAGAAATGAAGCCATATAAAATAACAGAAGAGGTGCCTAGAAACAAGCTGCCCAATAATGAATAATCACTGAATTCAAATGAGATCCATAGTATAGCCTTTTGTTCCTTAAAGCAAGCTACCTCAAGATTTTTTCTCCCTGAGAACAAAAGATAGAATCAATAAGCCTGTCCATGAGACCACTGCAAACCACTTTGAAGTCTGTGATGAAAGGGAATCTTCCTTCCTGTTTGAATTGCATGTTCCTTAGCACAAGACATCACTGCTTAATTTCCACCACAGCAAATCTGAGTCAAAGCTCCTATCCCACTCTAYGGCCCAACCATCCTGAGTGTAACTCCCCTGAATGAGTTAAATCAGCTTTTTAAAGCAAGAGCTGAATCTATTGTTTAACCATCTTAGCTTTCAGGAAATTTCACTGTGGCTGTTTTAATAGCTTTATATGTTACCTGAAAAGAAATTTTTTCAAGCCATCCTAAATACTACAGCTTTGGGCTTTTTGCTTTTAATGTGAGTCGAAGGGTTGAGAGTGCTGCAACAGCATTATAATCACTAGTGCTAGAATAAGTCTTAAATTGCATGTAAAATAGTGTTTGATAGCCCCAAACAGTTAAGGGATTATCAGTTAGAAACTAATTAGGGACAGAAATGCCAAACTCTTAAATAGAGACAATTCTGGGTGTTGTGAACCACACCAGTCTTATTTTTAGCTTATTTAACTATATATCAGGATGAAAATTGATCTCGATATTCTAACTTACCCTGATGAAAGTAGCACTTGGACTCTAGTAGCAAGGGGAAGTTAGCACATGATTTTGCTTCTGCTTCACAGATGTGCAATTTTCCTTCAACAATTTTGAAACAACTGTTCAGAGGCACAGCTCTAACAAAGCAAGTGTATTGCTATCCAGGGCCAATTAAATTTTAATCTGACAATAGCCAGCGCTGCTTGTGGGTTGCTGTCATTATGCATTAGAGGACTCACCTGGAGCTTTTTTATTAGCATGCAATCATATAGTACGAGACTGTCTCTCGTGTTCAAAATAGCTGAGACAGGGATTGCTTCTGCGTTTGGCATGTTGATAGCACCTGGAAATTTCCTTATAACTGAGGCTCCTTAACAGACTTGATTCGTCTTCATTCAGAGATGGGACCTGAGGCATTGCAATAGGAAGCTTCTGGCTATACTAGAACTGGGTGGAGTAGAATTTAAGCAAGCTACCTTATCTGCATGAAAGTTACCTTGCTAACAAGGTAACTGTAATGTCCTCTTGTACCCGACTGCATGTTTATTTAGCCTTTGGTCRGTAAGCTACAGCCTTTCAAACCCTCCACCCCTTCCAAACCCCCCACCAACCCTGAGCCTGCTTTCTGTTTGCAATGGTTTGTGGTGCCTGGGACTTCCCACCTAACAAATCCAGAGATTTAGATGTAAAGGTCTTGGGTCCTTCAGCTAATACCCCTCTCTTCTCCTGTTTAGAGGGGAAACGGAGTAACAAACCCTGGTGCCTCGTCTGCCTRACAGTAAGTAACATGGACCCAGGCTGAACAGCTCTTCTGAGAAGCCTATGAGAAGATGTCTCTGCTTCCTTTCTCTTTCCTAAATATACTGCAAATAAGAGCCAGGTAGGCCCAGGCTTCAGTCAAAGGCTCTTACATGTTTCTGTTGCTGCTTCATTTCCCACAGAGATCCCTACCCACTCATTTGTAAGGAAGTTCATCTCAACAGAGCTGTCTTAAACACTTCAGTCCCTTTTGAGTTAGAGTAAAGCAGGAGGTAGTCATCTTGCCATAGAGGCTAGAAAAGGAAAGGTTAACCAGCTAATGCAAAACTGTTTACTTTAACTGGAGGAAGGGAGGCACACTGCATTTTTTATAGTTTGGAGAGAAAGATGCACACTAAGTGACATTAACACAGAATAAATGTTTCATGAGCTGGCCTCCTGATGGACCTCTCTCTGTGAAGAGCAGGCTGGCATGGTAGTGACAGTTTGAGTGCCTGGACAAGCTTGCCATGAAATTTCCGATAGCTGAAGCAGTTTTCTCAGAATGTGAATTTTTTCCTCCCTTGGACTTCTGTAGGTTTTTTGTTTTAAAAATCAAAACAAAAACTGGGCATCCCCTGAGCAGAAGGGCGCAGTGCATCCAGCAGATGCTTCATTGACAGTTATCGGAGATGGACAGATGGACAAAGCAGTGCTGGTGACATGTTTGGTGGCAGCTCTTGAGTCTGTGAGCCTGCTTGTCCTGCACTCTTGAACACATTAATAATTGAATGCTCTGTCAGACTATGCTCTTATTTTTAGTAGCTATGTTGCAAATGCCCTATGAGCTTTTGAGATTTCCCTCTGAAAACTGTTGTTTGCAACCTAATTTTTAAATGGTTAGCAGAGTTTGCAAACATGGTAAAAGGCTTAGAAAAACTGTTGGTATGGGGGAGAGGAGAAAAACCTTTGGTTTTACATAAGTAACAACAGTTTTAAACTATCTCAGATCCACTGCAGAAGAATAAGTCAGAGAACAGTTCTCATTGCAGCTAGCAGTRAAAATAGCTGGGGCTGGCAGCAGTTGTGGAAAAGGGGCAAAAAACATGGAGAAGTGAAAAGAATTTATATTTCTATAGAATGCTTTGGTAAGTATTTAAAAAACATCAGACATGATATTAATGTTTTAGCTTCCTGGTATCTAATATGAATGTCAGATTTTTCAAGGCAACTAAATTATTTCCCTCTAAAAATCACCTTGTTTTTTCTATTTACCAGCAGATGAYGGGGCTTTTTCTCCCCCAGCCGATGTAGGAGCTAAGTCTTTTCAAATTTTCACAGCTGGAAGATGCTGAAACCATAGTGATCCTCACTGCTCCTCAAGGAGATGTAAAAGTTGATGCTATATCTTGTAACATTGCACTGAGGTGACTCAAWCTGAAATATTGAGCTGGCGAGAGCACTGAGGGAGCATGAAGAAGCCAAGCCTGGAGTGGAGACAGACAGGGCTGCAGGATGTACACCACTTGGCAAGGGACTGTTTTGTCCTTGTCCCACACAGGACTTGAGCGGTCTGCTGGGGTGTGAATCTGCAGCTCAGAGGAGCTACTGCTGAGTGTGTGAGTAGTTGCATGACCATTTTGTCATATGGCTTGGCCATGCACAGCTCGAATGACCGCTCTGTCCATGTATTGCTTCCTGGTCTCCTACAGTATTGCCCTTTGCTATAAACCACCTGGATACAGACTCAGGCAGGAGGGTGTTATTACCTGACTCTCCACTTAGTGTCCTCACTTGCTTGCTTTTTAAACCAGCTAGAAAAAAGGAGGGCTTCTCTTGCCTTTTAGCCCTCTTCCTCCCTGCAACAAGCCTTGACTATCCCCTGGCTTTGCATAGCGAGCTTCCAGGCCAAGTGCTCTGATGGTGCACCTTGTGGTTGCCGGCGTCTATCCTGATGCACAAAGTCTGTCAGGCTTGAACAGCTTCAGGATTCAACACACACTTAGTAGATAGTGTAATCAAGTTCAGGGCCTTGGCTGAGCTCCTTCCAAAGCCTGTGGTATGTTGCAAACTATTTCTAACTTGCAGGACCTGGTGTGAGAACACCTGGGAACCCCTCCTGATGCCAGAAGTGTGGCTGTCCCATTGTGGGTAAGTAAGTGCAAACACTTCCGTGCCAAATTTGATAGTCAGTTACTGAACACAGAATGTGGTAGTCTTATTCTGGATCCTGATACTGTAAAAATATCAAAGCATATGTTTCACTCCAGAGGCATTAATCCTTTGCACCATTTACTGAATAACTAAATGGTCAGTGGGAAACTCATTTTCACATCAGACTAAAGGAGAGCTACTTGTCTACTTTTTCCGTCTCTACTTGTTAGGCTAGTAAGAGTGCTTCTACCTCTAAACCTCACCTAGCRCATTAATAAAGTCTTATTCCCTAGATTTCTAAAGCTGGAGAGAATAAGGTTATGCCCACTAGCTCATGTATTGCCATGACCTGCACATCRCAAGCCATTGAATACTCTGTGGAATTGGAGATAAAGCTCTTTACACTTTTTCCCCTCTAGTTTCTCAAAACTGAAATGGATCTCTTTGTTTTTAATAGGAATTATTTTAATGAGTTTAATGAATGAAATTATTACCGATTTGATAAAAAATAATTATTACTCATCTTAAAAATGCTGCAAAGAAGTTTCTTTGTGCAAACAAGGGGGTGCAGAATGATGTGAATGGCTTACGTGTTTCCACCAATGCAGACAAGGAATGGCTTGATCAAAAGCCCCTGTATGGTAGGCTCTCCCCATATTGCAGTCCAGCTGCTAGTCGTTTACCTGCTGATTATTGTGGTGTTTATCTTTTCTGTCCTTGGGATTGTGGAGTCTTGAAGGTTTTACTTCTGTAGCTTGTACGAAACAAAAATATATTTCAAAACTGAAGTCTCTCAAAAAGGAACAAGATTGTGTTTCAGTTGATCCCAATTTTACCAAGTTYCCTTATTTTGAGTGCAGAAAACTTTTTTTTTTTTTTGAGAGAGAGAGAGAGATCTTATACAAAGGCATCTTGTTTTCATAAAGTACAAATGGGAGTAAAACTCAGCCTTTCCTTGAGGGATTCATTCCAATGAATGCTGACTGATTTATAATACTTGGCCATACTTCTTATTTGAAACTTTTCTAACTGCACTCTGCAGCCAGTTGTTCCATTGCTGCCATTCCCTGCTATGATAAAACCCAGAGGAATAACATTTCCTGCTAATGGGAAATATTTGAACGCATCAATTCAAGAGTCGGACTTTCACCCAGTAATTCCACAATTTAACAGCATAGTACGAGGATTATTTCTTTCAGTTCCCACTTCTCTTCCTCAAACTAAATACCTATCAATCTAAAGTCTTCTAATTATTTTCTAGATCTCCCAACCTTTGTCCAAATGAGCATTAACTTATACAACTGTATCTRACAACATTTTAAGTCTCTTTAAATCCAGCTTAATTTGATCTTGCTCCTTTGCTATAATTCCTGATTCCTTTTGCTTTGTCAAAGCAAATTTTAGGGGGACAGGCTTTTACTGGATCCTTTTGCTTATGAAGTGAGAGAATCTAGCAGGCTACTGGGGCTACTGCGAGCCACCTGGCAGAGCTGCTTTTGCGCACAAAATCAGGACTGCAGATGAAAAGCCAGAGGCATTACCCCAGCCTGTAGTTTTGTAGTGACTATAAGGCTCGATGCCTCACTTGTGCAATAAGTGTTGGATGCCCTCTCTCTTCAAGTAGGTGCATCTCTGACAGCAGAGCTTGCCTCTCGTGGTACCAGCAATGGGACTGCCTTGGTGGGCCAGTTGTGTGTGTAACTGTAAACCGTGCCGCATTTATTCATAAAAGCAAAAACCCACTGAGAGAACTGATTCTATTTGGGTGAGTTGTGCTGAAGGAATATTGCTATTTTAGAAATAACAGTTATTGGGTTTGATTTGATGTGAAATACAGTAAAGCACAAACTGAATTATGCAGGGTTACTATAATTATTTTGAAAGCTCAGCATGGAAAAAATTGTAACAGCTCATGTGTTCGCATCAGGGTTCGTTTCRATTTTACCCTCATGAACAGTTGTTCATTCATTGCTGATTACAACAATCTTTTAATCAAGAAAACAGCGTGGATATTTTGCTCCAGCTGGTAACAGGGGCTGGGGGAAGCAGTGAGATTAATTTTACAAGCTGAATTTGAAAACTGAATCTCTTGGAACAAGCAATGATGCTTGCAAAAAAGAAGGGAAGTGGCTTTTTAAAGATTCTTAAAAAGGAATTCAGTCTTCAAGCAGTGTGCTGCAAGCATGCTCCACTCCTAGCAGCAGCAATGGGAAGGTCTGTGGTGTAGGTCGTGTAGAGATCCTGCTTCCCCCATTGCTCTTCATGTGGCGGCAGTGAGTATGAGCTCCAGTTTGCTTCCACCAGCAACAAATTATAAATCACTGAGCGAACCAGCCAGCACATAACAGGAACAGCTGGAAGGAAGGCTCTCCCTGTTCTCCTCACTGCCCAAATTAGCTCAAGTATCACCTGCTTGCTCTTCAGTGCCCAGACCAGCACATTTCTGTGTACCTTAAAGACTAGTGACTATAGTTATTTGAAAATAGGGTGGACACATGGTGCAGCTGTTTCTCCAGCCATGTAAATGTAAGGAGGGAATAAGATGAAAGCTTTTCTCTGCATTCTGTAATTCCCCATTTCCTTGCAAATTACTCTCCACCACAGCTACCTGGGAAGCATCTTTCATTATTTTTCCACTTCTAATATCAGAGTGGGGGAAAAGCAGCAAAGAGGTTCTCTTCAGTTCTTCTCAACTAAACAYCACTGGAAAATGCTGAAGGAAGTGTTTTGAATGTTTCCGATGAAAGCATAGCATTTTTTGACAAAACCCTGAGTTTGTTTCTTTTTTTCACACCTTTTTGACAGGAAATAGCACATCTGGAAGGAAGAGAAACACCTCCTCTGGCAACTTTTTGACCAGTTCAGGACTATGGCAAATTCTTCAGGTTCCAATTATACTTTGATAGCATCTCCCATTGTCATCTGTAAGCAGGGTCCATCCAGATGTGCATAACACAAGTAACAGCATTTGCATTGCCTTGCAGAAGTGCCCAATTTGGAAGCTACCAGTGCCAAGTGAGTGTTTGACTTCAGTTTCTTGTGTGGCTCATTTGCTTTCTTTACTGTGCTGGCTCATTCCTGCTCAGGCCTTGGCTTGGATTGGTTTGGATTTGTGCTGCCTGCCTCTGAAAGTAGGGTACTAAGCAGATTTTTACTCAGGTGGCCCATCTGAAGAGGTAAAACAATAAACTAGCATTTACCCCCACAGAGCTCACAGCTGGTTTCACTTACTAAGTTTGGAAATGCGTGAAGAAGACCAAGTTGTGAGAGCCTAGTCTCAGTTCAGACTAGTGCAAATAGCAGAGCCAAAGCCTGAAGTCATGCAAATATGTCTTGCAATCAAGAAATGTGAATATGTAGTCTATGCTGAATGCTTGGAGGGCTTCATTTATAGTTTGTAATTTTTTAATCTAGTTAGAGGAAAGCTACTTAAGATGTCTATCACAGTGAAGTGACACCTCCAGGTCATGTAGCCTTAAGAGTTCTTTCTTCAGGTGTAACAGAAAATGGCCAAGATATGTTTTTTGCCCGTTCTAGACAGAGGTGGAGCTACTTGAGATTTTCAAAAGTGCCACTGTGAGAGGTTTTCCTCCTTCCTGCCCCTGTAAACTCATGGTGGTTTCACTGGGAACCTTGTATACCTCCAGAATTTCAGGTTGGGGCCAGTTACTATTAATGCAATAAAAAGCAAATAAGAAATCTCTGGCTTTAGGTATACCATTGTTACCTGTTTTCTTAGCTGACTCTCCAAAAAGGTTAGGTTTGGGTGGTGGTTTTTCCTATTGCCTCTGCTGGGGGAAGAACTCTCCTGGCATGTGGGACTGGGAGATTTGAACCTATTCAAACTCATTTTTCATAATTTCTCATTCATTTATTTAAGGAGCTCATTCTGTAACAGGAAAACCTTTAGATTTATCCTATAGAATAGGATATTGCTTTGATATGACATGTTTCCCCCTATCCTATACCTTCTTTATGGAGGTATACATGAACTGACCTCTATCATGATCACATTTCCTTTTCCTTTTAGTGGCATAAAAACAGGGTAGTAAATCTGTGGAAGCTCTTAGCACAGAAATTGAGGTGAAATATTTAATCCCTATGGAAACAGCTTATCATAGATGGAGGATTTCCCCCCAAATCAACTTGTGAGCTCCCAAGAACACATCTGGAAATAGTGATTTCACATCAAAGCTGAAAGAGAGCAGGAGGAGAAGAGAGAAGCATTTTAGTAGGAGGGGAGATGACACCCAACTGCTGGCGTTCTCCCAGGCTGTATGGTCTAAGCCTCTGAAACAACTTCTGTGGATTTAGTGTATGTCTGAGTACAGATCTGAAGTACTCTATGTAGAAGTGTCATTGTTAGGTATTTAATCTGGAAGCAAAGAGGATCATCATTCTTGCTTTCATATCTAAATCCTTTGTTAGCTCAGTTTCCTAAGAATGGAACGTGATCAGATTTTTCTTCCTCCAGTATGTCAGGCATTTTTACCCTCACTTTCTGTTTTTCTTTTTTTAAAATATAGGTCACAAATGACTGCTCACATTTACATTCAGGTCCTTTCTGACTATTAAAATGCATGTGATGTCGGCTACTTGAATTCCTTTATTCTGTGTCGTAGTCTCTGTTCTTCCAAGTATTTTGTTTTCAGTCAGCTGCGTTACCTTTTGTTTTCCTCAGAAGCAGTTCTTTAATTGCAACACTAAAACTTGACACTTGCGCATCATCACACCAGGATAGTCTATTCTCTTAATTAGAGAATAGATTTTTCTACTCCTTTTGGTGGGCCTCTATGTCCAGGCAACCCCAGAATGCACATGATTGCTTATGTCAGTCTCCAGCAGCAGAAAAAAAGAAAAGCTCTCATGAATGATCTAGACCACCTATGACTGCAGTCCTGTGATCCCTGACGTTGCTTCTTGCAAAGAGATTTTGGCAAAAATATGTAGCCTTCCACAAATCCCACCGAGTGAGTGAACAGCTAGGGGAAGAAGGGTCAAGTCCTTGCTCTTCTGGAGAGCATATTGACTTCCCTCTGGAAAGCAACAGTTCAGGTTTAGTAGAAGTTAGCAGCAAGCAGAAGAAACGTGAAGAAAAGCACAACCGAAGCAGCATCCCCATAAGGTCTGCAGGTGGTACCCAGATGCTGTGGAGCAGTCTTCAGACTAAAATAACTAATGTATCTCTGAAACTGTTTCAGACTGAACTCCTCTTCAGGAAGCACTGAGAAAGGAGCTAACTTTTATCAACCACGGTGGTAACTTTGACTTTCCATTTCAAGACAGTCCTTTATCAGGTAAGGACTAAAAATTTATTATCAGATGTTCTGAGCTGTGAGTAGACTGTCTCCTAAAACTTGCTGTGCTTGAAGGTTTCCCATCAGCCTGCCCTTGAAACTGTGGGGCAGAGTCTTTGCCCCCACCCTCCTATTTCCCATATATAAAATGAGACAGTAGTTACTGGGGCTCAGTTTGCTCATGTCTGTAAATCTCATAGTAGTTTTTGCTTGAGGACTTCAAAGGGCTGAACTGTCTAGTGTAAATACACTGACTTCAGCAAAGCTATGAACTGAACGGATATCTGCATCTTGTGCTAGTAACTCCTAACTAATCTTATTAAATTCTTTCCAGACCATGATCAATATCTGAAATGCACTCTATCCTGTAATTAATCCTATGAGCCTTGCTATCCATGTTTTCAGGTCCCTTTATATTTTTCTTTAGAGCTTTTTTAATTTTCAAATTAAATGGGTTTAGCAGAAGCAGGGTCATGATCTCTGTTTCTGGGTAGCTTTTTCATGCCCTTATTAAATATCCTGCACTCAGTAATTCAATGATTCTGCCTTGGTGAATAGAGATAGATACCAGGGTCTTAAGTACCCCGTACTGAGGTGAGTCTGGCGGCTCCATTACTCATGTGTGAAAGGCATCAATCAGGTTAGCCTGACAGTGTGGATTTGTACCTCAGTGATAGAAATGCATCCTGAAGTGTGTGGATGTGAGTTAGAGTAGCATCACATCATCTGTCCTGGGTTCCACCTTCTGCGATCACACGTCCTCTCCTCCACTGGGTCTACCTCAGCTCTTGAGGGCAGAGGCTGCCTCTACCTTCTGCTTTGTCTTCCGCCCCTTGRCTCTTTGTAAGCAAAGCRTTATTCAGCAGCAGCCCCACTGATYAGTGATGAACTGCCGTGATTAGTAATTGGTGATGGTRTGGGAAAATTGGCATTTGGTTTTATATGCCCTCCAAAAAATGAGTATATGATTTTAGTTGGGATCCCTGATTTCATTTATGGTATAGATGACAGCAAAACTTGTATAGAAGCAAACTGTAGGAACAGAAAGAATTAATGTAATAATAGATGGAGCCTACTGTGATGCTGTTTTGTTGCCATTTACCAATGATCATATAGCTCATCTGTGGAAGAGAGACTGGTGGACAGTAATTTGCTATAGTTCTGTCTGGGCTCCGAGCCATGGCTGACTGATCCAGGGTTGGCAATAATCCCACTTTGAGCTGAACGTCTGACCAGAGACCTCCAGATGCCCCTTCTAGCCTACCTTTCTAGGAGTCTGTGACTCTGCTCATGAGTCCTGTCATGTTTTACAATGCACAGATGTTTATATCCTAATTTCTGGGAWAGGAAAGGAGTTGGAGGATGGGGTAGAAATATTGAGTATAAGCACAGGGAGCCATAAGCTAGCTGGAAACAGAATCATAGTGCTGCTTTCCTCTTCATCAGCCTTTAGCATGCCCCTCTGGAAGAGACTCAGTTGACTGGAGGCATCAAGGAGAGGTTGGGGGGGTGGATTATAGCAGCAGGGAGGACAGGAGGGTAAAGCTGAGCCAAAACACTAAAAGATCCAGAGCAGAAAGCAAACTACTTGGTAGTAGCTTGGAAAGATTAGCTAGTCTCCAGTGTTTTCTGTGGAAATCTGAGRTTCTGCCCACTTTAAAGGCTGGAGATCCCAAAATTTTTGGTTCTTACATTTAATGTTTTCCCATGAGAAGGAGAAATCATTGTATAGCCAAAAATCTAGTGCCTGGAATCAGTGGAAAATCTCTTGTCCAGCACAGGAACTGCTGAAGGTGCTCACTTTTCTTATTCTAAGCTTACACAGGGAGAGATGAGTAGTGAAATGGGCCCTGTGCTGTTTTTGTAGAGACTCAAAATGTATGTTAGCACTTAATCAATACACGCGGTTTGACAGAGGCCTAGTCTGCTGCTGAACCCAGTTGCCTCGCAACTGATAGATGTTTTGATTTGGATGTAGAGACTGTTTAGGAGTATCGTCTTTATCCTCCTGGTGCTTGCATGCCTCACTGTTCCCCTTGATAAATTAGAAAGCCTGACTGTCCAGTTTGTGAAAATCAGCCTGCAGCTAGGACACTTTTATACATGGAGTTTTATGGGTTAATCAATGTTACACCTACATTTTTAGCGTGGATCTGGTGCCCTCAGCCTTAGCCCAGYGAACTAGCATGTTCAGCCAGAACAGCGCAGACCCCACTCTGTGAAGACCTACTTGGTGGCTGCTGAGCCAGGCACAAGGATGAGATACTCTCCTCCTCTGGTTCCAGGTTATAGCTGGGAGGTTGGGGTGACTTTGTTCTGGGACAAAGACTGGAAGAACTGCTCTCATTGAGGCCTCTGTGGGCAGGGGCTCAGCCAGGGCCAGACGTCTCAGCAGACCATGAAGCTGGGAATCAGGGCTCAGCCTAGCCATGTGTGTTGGCCTCTATACTGGTGTGACACAAACTCTCCTGTTCCTGTAACTAAATTTTAGGAGAGCCCTCTGCACAGCTCCAATATCCCAAGTGTGGGGTGGGGGAAAGAAGGCAATCTGGGTCTCTTCTCTCCCTCCCTGCTCATGGGAATTAAACGTGAAAGCTAAGTGCTTGCTTTTCTGAAGCTATTATTGGCAACCAATGCAAAATGTCCCTTTTCATGACAAGTAAATGACCTGCTAAGTACAAGCTATAAAAATTCAGGTCATGTTTTCTGTTTCATTAATATGCTGCCTGACAAAGCCTTTGCCTGCTGGGGCTCTCTCCCAGGGAATGGGAGTTAGAAAACCCTTAAGGATTTCTCACTGTCATTATAAGATAGAAAGACAAACAGGCTTCTAAAGGCAAGGAGGCTCCCAATAGACAGACTGCCTTTGTGTCCTGATCTCATGAGCAACCACAGAAAGAGGGAAGTAATGCCATTTACACACACAGTGCCAGTAATGTGGGGTCTGAATGCTTTTATGTTTTGCTAGTAGCTGGACCTGACTGTCTCAGAAGTCAATAGAAAGGTTTTCCTTGATTGCAACAGGCAGTGGACCAAAAATGTTATTCACTCGCAGAATTTGTAAAGTTAGTAAGTATCAGAGGGGAAGTGGACTATGAATCAGAAAGAATCCAAGGGAGGGTCTCCTTGAAATGTTTTTCTACAAAAGCTAACATGGTCACTGGCCCAGAAAAATGGAGACTGTTGTTCTTTCCCCATAAAACTATCCTTCAGCAGCCAGAGAAGTGTCTCCTTGGAGGGGGCGCCCATGGTTGGTTCAGAGATTGCATCACTTCTAGGTGTATCATCTATAAGGCTTTCCCATACTGAATGTAGGTAAGTTTAGCCTTAGTTTACATGTGTGGCTAAGGCTGGATTAATTTAAAGCTGGATTCTGCCACTGTATAATTCTGGCAAATCCTTGGATCCAAGGTGCGAGTCTGGGCTTGAATGAGTTTGTGGAGCATTAGCTTTGCTCCTGATGGTGCTGAGAAGGACACATCCTGCTCCCTCTGTTGCATCCTCTGGACTTGCAGGGTAGCTGGTGTGCTGGCCGGGGGGAGGTGTTGCCCTGCCTAAGGCTGAGGTTTGCCTTTCCATCGCCTGGTCAGCTGCCCATTCCTCTCAGCTATCCTGCTCCCTTGGCTATGTGCTGATAGTGAGTCTCTCCTGAAGAGAAAGGAGGCTGAGAAGCAGCAGGGAGAACTGGGATGTAACCTGACAGGTCAGTGCTGTTCAGAGGGTTATAAATATTTCCCCAAACCAACAGGTATTTCCAGGCTTGGCATTCACTGTTGTGCTGCATCACTTCCAGATATAGGTGAGTTTTAGAGACCTGACTTCTCCATCCTCTCTTCTGTGCTTCTCACCACCATTTACCTAGTTCTCAACAGGTTTCTTGCCCCCAAATGCCAGTGTTTTGGAGTTGCACTATCAATCTTATTCCAGAAATACTCAGCCTGCAATTAACGCATTGATTCATAGATTAATTTTAATGCCAGAAGGAATTGCTATGCTTGTCTGCTCTGACCTCCAGAACACAGTCCTTAGAGCTCTGTTTATGGCATTCTGCTCTGTATACATATAAACGAGGCCAAGTAAAGGGCAGGGTCCCTGCCTTGCGTATGTTTGACAGCCAGAACAAGCTCAACTGCTTTATTAAGGTATTGCCCATAGTAAATGGCAGGGTGCAGGCTAGCCCTGCCAATTCTAGAGCATGTGGGCAGACAGTCCCCACAGCATGCTCCTTACTGCGCATGTATCTGAGGTGCACTTGCAGCAGAAGCAAAAATAAGCTGTAGGTGCAAAGGCAGGTATCTAGGAAATTCTGGGTTTGTGCCTGTTTCCCAGACCCTGTGTGTTGCCTCTTGTCTTTGGGGATTCTCCCTCCTGTGTTCTAACCGTGCCAAAGCCAAACAGCTGCATAAGAAAGGCTGTTGGGTAAGATGGTTGAAAAGAGCTTGGAGAAGAACGAGGCTTTGAGGGAAGTGTTGGAGATGAGCAGGACAAGGCCACCACTGTAGCCAATGCAGCTGCTACAGCTCTGCCAGTATAGTATTTCTTAGTGTGCATTGCTGGTTGGTATTTGGAGCCGGGGGCTAAGACAGAGAGCACTCCAGCATGTCCTGGTGCTGCATCTTACACCTGGTGCTTGAACTGACTTTCCCAGAGCCCAAGCACTTTGTTGTGTGTATGTATGCAATTGAGATCATTTAAACAGAATTAATGTTAATAAAAATTCCCACTTTCTACATTCTATGTTCATGTTATACAATGCGCAGCCACAGTCTAGTCCATCTTTCTTTCCTGTGCTTAATTCTATTGCCTTAGCTCTTGACATGCAGCAAGTGTCTGATCAGAAGTATTAACTAGATTAACTAGTTTCACTTCCAGTTTGATGTTAGGTTTCTCCCCATTAGTGCACCACAGTTGCTTTTGGATTACCAGTGCAATGCAAGAAGCCCTTGTCATTCTCTTTCCAGTAAAATGGAAATTAAAGTATTTCTTTGAATAAGATTTTTCACAGCTAAATTTCATTAATGCTCTGATTGACAAGCGTCCCTTCAGGTTCAAATAGCTTGTCGTCGTCTTAAGCCTGGATCTGTGAGTGAACATGTAACTGAGTGTAACATCCTACCTTGCTCAAAATTCCTAAGAGGGAAAGTAATTGCCTTTTTACATGCAGAAATGGTAAAGCCAGCTGGAGCTAATGCTTTGATAGTTAAGAGAATTGGTTATTAATGTTTTTATACAGAGGCAGCACAGCCACAGAGGCCCTTGCAACTGCAAGTCGCACAATCTTGCTCCTGGGCAAAGTATATGCAGTCATCTTTAATCTGTTCCATCTCTCCACAAGCAGCTCACCCAGCAGTGTGAACAAATTGCCTGGAAATGTCGTCATCGGGCTTCATCTGGCATTATCTCCCCTTCTGTCTGGGTCATTGATTTCCTCATCTCCTCTGCCTTAAAACTCCCACTGTACATATACATTAATTTGCGGCTCTCCAGTACTGAAGCAGCTGCATGGTGCCTTCTCTGCTCGACACCAGCAGCTTTCAGCCTCTGAAGTGTCCTCTGCTGCTGCTCAAACGAAGATCTACTGAATGTGTCTCGAGTGGCCTCCCTGCCTGCCGCGTAACAGCGTGTGCTCTGCCAGCTTTCGTTTCATCACACGAGAGCTTAGAGCTGTTCTGCTTTTGGAAATTGGGTAAGATTCAGCCTCCTTCCTGTGATGACTCAGTGCACTGGAGAAAAACCCCCTGCCTTCTCTGATGGGCTATCACAGCTTGTGGTGCTCCCAAAGTGGTACCGGCCTCCTGCTGCCACCAGCTCCCCAGGGAGCACCCTTGCCTAGCAGGGAGCTAGGGCTGCTCCATGCTCCAGTCTTGTGATCGCTAAATATAGAGGCCATTGATAAATAAAGCAAATGMATGAAGGGTGCGAGAGCTAACAGTTGTCGTAGTGTCCTCTTAGCTAATATAGCCTTTTCCTCTGTTTTTTACCCATATATTTGTGGCCTTTCATAGTGTCCTTTGCATTTTGAGTAGACAAAGTGCATCAAATAAGCAGTTCTCACTGCAAGAGTTTCCAGGATCAGGCTTTCAGTGCACAATTCAGCCCTGGAAAATTACTCTGTAAGAAAGCCTTGTCTCACTGACACTGTGGGTCACTCTGCAGTTGCACTGGGCAGATTTTATTCCTAGTCTTGGTCTGCTGCCATCATTTCATAGTGAGGTACCGTTCAGCTTCTGGATCAGGCTGTTTGCTAAGMTAAAGCCAGCTAAGGCAGTTAAACTGCAAACTGTTGCCTACTGTAGGTTTGCACAGCTGTTCCCAAGGATCTAATCCGGCCTGTGGAAACTTCCTTGTCTTGCATATCATGACTCCTAATAAAGTCCTCCCTTCCCTCAACACTTGGCAATTGAGTGCATCTGACATAGAAATAAGTGCAAGATGGCAAGGTCTCAACTGTGATTTGCTCCTAAACTAATGTGAGTAATTCCAGTCAAAGGAAGTACTGGATAAAATGAGGTCTGCTTCCTTGGGAAAGCGTGTTCTTCTACAAAGCTTTGCTGATCTTTGTCTTTGTACAAACCAAACTGGTAGTCTTTGTTTCATAGTCAAATTCCTCATATCAGGCCTGGAAYGTGTATGGAAAAATATTTCTGGAGAATCTCCTATTATAAATAATGCGGAGAAGAGAAGTATTCTAGGTATCCTACCCAAAAATGAAGAGCTGCAGGCTGCAAAATGGTATGGAATGGTATGGTTCATATCTTGGAGGAAGAAAAATCTTGATCTTGAGGCTCATGTTTGCAGTATGTGCTCAGGGTGAGTCACAGGAAAGGCAAATTGAGATAAGAGCAGAGTCCTGCAAGAAGACTACCAATTTTAATCTTTATACCMCTGCTTATGGGGTATTTGCTTTCGAAATAAAAGCACTGTGCTTCCCTGTGGTGTCCCTTTGTTAAAAGGTGAGTGCAGCATTCACCCAGAGTTTTCTGCCTATGACTCCTCTGTATATTTTTTTATATATAATATGTATAGCTATATATAAATCTTCTGTTTTTTTCCCCCCTTCATAGTGTGTTTATATACAGTCCTGCTTGGTTAGCTTCTCACAGTGCTCCTGCAGCTGTTACAGCCACACTGTATCCTGTCATTAGCTGTGGTGCCTCTGAAGTAGTCACATGTGAGCTTCTGTTGGGTTTATGTAGTTGCATCTGAATATCACTAGATGTCCTCTACAGCTAAGTAGCTTTATAGCAGTCTGTGCCAAGCACTACACAGAAGTTTAGTGAAATGAATCTTGGTGGTTTAAGCTTTTTTTAATATAGTTTCATTGTTCCTAGTCTATAGATGCACAAGGATACTCCTATAGGTATATGGCCTGAAGGAGTGATCTACTAAATTTTACTGACTGGAGTTACAACAATAGCAAAGCCATAATACTGGTTTCATGCAGATTTGGAGACATCTGGCATGTTATAGGAGTTATTTTGCAACTATCTATTTTGCTGCTTATTTGAGATGGAGCCATGGGCAGGGCTCAGGCTTTGGGCTCCTAGTGCTCCTCTCCAAACTGAGGACCAACAGCRAGGCCCGCGGGGCCCTGCTGCTCTCGGCTGCAGCGAGAGCCGTCCAGGGCAGCACGGCACATTCGCCTGCCCGGGCTTTGGCCAGGCGCAGCTGCGCTGGCAGGGACTTTTACAGGCACAGTCTTACCCACTGCACTGCCTCTGCAGGGAAAAAGAAAAAGAAAAAAAAAACAGTATTTACTTTGCACAAACAGTCTTGATTCTTCTTGCTTTTCCACCCGGCTACGTGAGCGTGTGCATATACAACCAGCGCTGGTGCACAGCTCGCCAGGGGCCGGTGAGAGAAGTTTCCTCGGCCAGGCTGAAAGGCAGCCCCTGGCAAAACAAGCTGCCTTAGCCTGTTCGGCTTTACTACAGGCAATAAGGAGCCACATTCAGCTAGCCCTTGTAGTGAAGCACTGTGCTATGCAAGTAATGCACCTGCATCTTTAGAGTTTGTTTGATGTTTGCTCCCACCCCAGCGGTTCAGAGACTGRACAGTCACTTTAATCTCCTGTTTCTGAAGCTAAAACAGGGGGGGAAAGAAATGTTGTGGGGAAAAGTTGGCTGAAGTTTTTAGGACTCTTTGCTTTTGGCTTTGGATTAAGTTCTGCAGTTTGAAATTTTGCCCATTCTGCACTCCTGGCCTCCGAGKGAGAGCTGGGGTACGGGGGCTCTTCATGGCAACGTGTCTGTCAGCAACCAGAACTTGCAGTTTTGTTTGATGGCTCTTTGGGGTGACTCAGCGGGATACAAAAATGCACTTTAATAGGAGTTGGATTGTGTAAGCTGTCAACCGCAGCAGCAATTCCCCTTTAGCCATGTTAACTAACACACGCTGCAAAAARATTAATGCTGCTCCAGATACTGGCTGGAATCAAAAAGAAAGTTGAAATAGGAATTTTTGTCTTTTCCTCTTTATATAATTTCAGTATTTCATAYGGGCAGGAAGACTATTGAGAACCAAGAAATACCCATGTGGGAGGTCCGAAGCCGAAGTGCAGAAGGTAGGACGTGAGGATTTTCTCTCAAACATCTGGTATGAAATCCACCAAAGGTTTTCAGATGTGGAGGTCTGAACGCTGGGATGCTTTTGATTTGGAAATACAACTGCCTCGGCAGAAGTAGGAATGTGCCTGCTCTGAGTAGGAATCTACTTAAGATGCCCAAGCGCAAAGCTAGAGGCTCAGATTTCAAGATCCAAGCCTGAAGCCCTGGGCCTACAAGGTGTTGGGGCTGTAGTTTTCCCAGCACTTACAGCATTTCCATGCCTCCAGGGGTGCACGAACAACCTGCTGCATTTCGTGGCAACACGTGCACACCATGCAGCTTTGCCGGGGYGACAGCACAGAGCGGGATTGCTCAGAGCTGGGCACCTCCCTTGCTGCCCCGCACGCGCTTTGGCCAGCCAGGAAACCTTGCAGCCAGCAGAGGAGCTAAGCTCRAATGGTTGCATCAAATTCACATGCAAACCTGTGACTCCTGTTGACAAACGCTTGTCTTGCAAGCCAAGCCGTAGATTCACATGAACAAACCGTGTCAGTCCTCTGCTTTAGTCGGAGAAGCTTATGGGGTTCCTCTGGACTCGTTTGCTGAGTCTTGAGACTGAGTGCGATTAGTGAAGAATTTACAGCTGACTAAAGCCAGCTGATCTGCAGTTTGTGCTTGTGGCAGTACTCCTAGTTCATAATAAATGTAAAATACTTTGTGTTAGCTTAGGCCSCCTTTCAGTGAAATGAAGGAGGCCTGCCCAGGTTACCTGTTACTGAGAGGCTGCTGTTTGAGGAGCTCAGCCTTTCGGAGAGGTCCACTTGCTCAGATGATTTCTGGTGAGGACGGGGCACAACGAAGGAGTCTTGTTTGCTGTGTGATGGGGTGAGCGCTGGCAACGCTTGCCRGGGTAGCCCAGCTCTGATTGCTTGCTGCATGTCTGTTCCCTCTCATGTCCTCAGCGCTTGCAGACCAATGCAGTTTTCTACAGGGAGACACAATTTTTCTGTTCGTAAAATGGCAACATGCTTCTTCTGCCTTTTGCCAATGTAGTAAAGTCCTGGAGGCTCTCGTTGTGTGAAACCACAGGATGTGGCACTGCAAGGCTGCCTTGGGTAGGTGTTTCCAGGGAGTACTAGAGTGTAAGTAATGCTAATTTGGCAAAGGATGGAAAGTGGGGATGTTTGTGTAGAAGAACCAACCCAAGTAACTCATCTGCATTGCAAAGCAGCACAGAGACGGGCCACTACCCAGCAAGGTAAGTCAGTCCCATGATGCTGGGTGCGCTGGGCGCTTGACACCTTGCGGGACTGTGCGTGAAGGCTGCTGCGGGGAGAGGGGCAGAGCCCGACCGCCCGGGCCTCGCTAACCCGGGCTGTGCTCGCTCACATGCCTGGTCCCTGCATCCCGCGAGCCACAGGGTGTAAATAAATCTGCAGCAGCAAGGAACGTGGAGGCGAAGGAAACCGCAGGTGAGACGTGCAGGCGAAGCGCTGCTTTGGTCTGGGTTCCCAGCGCCAGGAAGGGGCAGAAAGAAGGGGCAGAAAAAGTAAACGCTGCCAATCTGTTCCCTGAAGTCCCACCTGGAGTAAAACTCTGTGTATTAAATGCAAATTCTGTTATTGTGATAAAACCTGATAAGGCTTCTGTGTGTTTAGGATAAATATATGTGTATATATAATGTGCGCGTGTGTGTAYATATACATACAGACACACACATATATAGCTGCATTTAGTAGCCGGCCCGTGCACGCCCCTGCCCCGGGCTCCGTGCCCCCCCCCGCCGCCGCACTTAAGGCGCCGCCGCGCTCCACCTTAAGGCCGCGCCGCGGACGGGCCCATTCCCCGGGCGGGGGTCGGGGCCGCGGCGCCGCCCGGCCGCGG
>NW_028186457.1:3830615-3899660 GCF_003343005.1 Rhea americana
CTTTTCTTTCTCTGGTGAATGCTTAAAAATAGAATGGGAGAGGGCCGGGCTGTGCGCTGCGCCTCTGCCTCCTCGGAGAGCCTGGTGGGGAGGGGAGGGGGCCTCCGGGACCGCGCTGCCTACGGAAAGGTGGGCATGAGCCTGCGGGGTTGTCGGAGTTGGCGTGTCTTTGGTGGCGCTTGGGTCTTTCCTCCCCCCTCTCCAGCACGTTCATATGCACAATGATCTCCTTAGCACCGCGTTCCTGTTCTGGTGTTTGCATCGCAAGATTTCTTCTCTTGCGTTAGAACTGATTTGGGGCTATTAGATAGTTTCTGAAAGCTTCTAGTGTCATTCGGTATTTCATTGGTTTATTAGTTTGCCAGACTTCTGAAAGAAAGATGCAGATGCTACCTTTATCAGAGGAATGAGGAGAGGATACTTTTCATGTTTTATTTTTTTCTTTACTTGAAGAAAAATACTGAAATGCAGCTGAAGAACTGGGAGTTTTCAGCTCTTGTGTCTGGGATTACTGGTAATCAGAGAGAAAACTTGCAACTTTCTCTTTCCCCCCGTGCAATGGCTCCAGAGCTCTGGAAACTGCGTAGAAATCTCTGCTGCCCAGGCAGAGAAACTAATGCATAAAGCTAAGCCGAGCGAAAGTTAAGGAGTAAGTTAGAGTTAGACTGTGGATGGACCAGTTTCAGCATCCTGTGYGTTGGCGGTCTTAGGCTGGTATAGCAACTATCTCTGTTAATCTGATTTAATGATCGGGACTTTACGCTGCGAGCTGTTTGGGGTAGAGGCTGGGGATTTGTTAGAGGAGCAAACCCCGCGGTGGAGTCGGGGCCCRCGTGAGACCCTCCCCTCGTACCGGCGACTGCAGCACTCTTAGGCACAAACTGACTGGAAGTTTTCCACTTTAGTTGCCGTATGTTACAAAAGTATGAAAATCTAAGCTCTCTATTCCTTAGTTATTTTATGAGTCATCTAAAGTCAGGATTTTAGTGACAGGCTTAAAGGGATGCTGGTTACTGGAAAAAAATCTATTTGCGTCTGATGTGGAAA
Organism: Rhea americana; assembly: GCF_003343005.1. Taxonomy (NCBI): domain Eukaryota; kingdom Metazoa; phylum Chordata; class Aves; order Rheiformes; family Rheidae; genus Rhea; species Rhea americana. The sequence goes on from NW_028186457.1 coordinate 3,831,663, forward strand.
CTGTTCATACAATAGCACCAATAACAAATGTACCGGTTTTGCAGTCATACTTCTGTGCAGACGACCTTTCTGTATTTTGGTATGAAATTATCGAGTTAGCTCAGGTCTTGTGTGCGGGATAAAGCCATTTCAAAGGCCTAAGACTGCATGAAAGGTACAGTTATTTTTATTTATGAAAGGTGCTTCTCTAGTGCTCTGAATCTGTTAGGACTATCACAAAAGTGTCCTGATAGTGTCCTGTTAGTGTCCTGTTAGTTTTTGCTTTTGTAAAAATATTTTAGGGGAAGGTAAGAGAGAAGACGACAAAGGTGCAGCAAGGAAACAATGAAGCAATAGCTTTGAAAGAAAGAAAGAAGGAAAGAAAAGTGTAGTTTTGGACAGCCTACCTGAGAGAGGATTTCTGTCTGTGGTACATAAGCACCAAGATATAAAAGCACTAGTATCTCTTTAAATAATAGTACAGATACTTTATAAAAAATTGAAGTTCTTTATCTTATATAGTTCTGCATCCACTTGTTAGACTTTTCTTTGATTTTTGTGCTCCTGTTTCAGGAGATCTCTCGCATGGTACAGTGAGTAGCCTGGATTGCTGAGGGCTAAACATCCCASTAGTGTCACTGCTGAATCAGAGGAGTTACAGCAGGAATGGAGCTGGCCCAGCATCTGCTTTCAGAATTTATGTGAAAAACAATTTCTATTTGTTGACATTTTTGGTGGGTGTTTTCATAAGCTCAAGATTTTTTGCAGAGGAACTAAGAATTAAAGAAACAAAGCTTGCCTTTTTTACTGGGGAAGCTTTGGGGGGGGGGGAAGATTGGGATTTTTTCCTTAAAGAGGGACTGAGGTTACTGAAAAGGAGGGATGAAACTAGAGTATCCAGCCGTTAGAGGGCTGCATCTCTCCTTCTCCTCACACACCTTTTGACACTGAGAGACACCTGCTGGCATTTTGGGACTGGGCAGAGGAGGACAAGGATAARCCCTGCACCTGAGCTGGTGGTGGTACTGGCAAAGTAGAGTGCAAGGACAGGTAAATATAGGACAAACGAATATGGTGAATCGTTACCATAGCTGATATGCTGCAGGTTCCTCGGCGCTCTTCATCAATGGTGAACAGAAGTGGGGTCCTGTGCCCAAGACCTGCATGGCCCCCTTGGTTCATACCATGTGGTTTCTGTGGCCACCTGATGGTGTTTTGCTGCTGAGACTGTTGGGACAGAAACTCTGTGTTCCTCTGCTCTTAATTTTGGAGGRCTCTTTGAGGAAAGCTGTTTTGGTTTCATTCTGTTTCTGCCCATTCCTTTTTATCTTTGCTCTTTAGGTGTGAAATTTCTCTGTGGTGAGTTCAAACCAAGAGCCTCTACCTACCTTCCCTGGTTGCAAAACGGGCCCTCCATGCTGGCCTGTTGGTATGAGTGGGTTAATTCATTAAGATGAATTAATCTGCTCTTTGAAAGTTTTAGAATCCAGACCTCAACTGGACTGGTCTATTTTTTCCCCGTGTTTTATTTGCTTTTTACTGCTACTGCGAAGCTGTTRGTGACTCCCTGCTTCTGGCTTCCTCAGTCTTTAAAATGTGTTTGGGGCTCTGGTGCACAGTGTTGCCTCTGTGGTTGGTAGCTACCCTGTCTTACCTCAGCATTGCATCGTCTGCGTGACTGCATATCTCTTTTTCCACCCTTACATGTGCTGGTTGTATGTAGGAGGAAGGGATCATAACTTAGCATGGGTATACACAGCCCTCAACGCAGAGGGGAATCCAGGCTCTACCCTGTGAGATGGAGAATATTAACATATATCTGCAGGAACAAAGAGGGGTAAGAGACTGGTGTTTGCAGGAGCTTTTACTGCTGTAACTGAGTAGATCAGGGCTGAAGGAACAGGTTCAGTAGGGGATATACGGAATTCATTTTCAGGCTTCTAACAGTGCTGTAAACAGTCCTGAGGAAGAGAAATAGTCTTAAAAGATATCAAAACATACTTGAAGGTGACCTTTCAAAGATCAACAAGTATTATTCTTGGTKTCTGAGGCACCCAAATTTAATGAAATACAGAGCAGAAGGGGCTCAGAGGATTCAGTCCAAGTGAAAACAGAATGAGCGTGGGACTGGCAGATGGGAGGAACATTGGCCCACTYCTTCATGGAGTTGCTGCTGCTTTCTGCTGCTGTTGCTTACAGAAGAGACTTGACAGAGAAAGTATTTAGTGGAGAGGGGAGAATACAGTCATCTTGTCCTACTAGAGCATCACTGCCTGTATTTTTTTTTCCCTCCCCACAGGGAATATCAAGTATTTAGAGGTAAGCAGCCCGGTGGTCACATGCTGATGGTTTACATCTAATGTAAATCTAGAGCAGATTCATAAACTTTAATAATACCCACAATAAGCTATGACTGGCTCTTTCTGAGCAGAGGGGAGAAACGAACAGCTGTAACATCAGGTGCTGGATTTCTTGGCATGCTTCCTTTTGAGATTTATGACCCTTACTCTCTATTTGAGAATTTAGTGGAGCAATTGCTGATCCAGGCATGTATATGTGAGAAAATGTCAGTGAGGGAGCAATACATATGGAAAGCTTACACGGAGATGTGGCGAACTGACTGCTGTTAAATCATGAAGTAACTACAGATAAATAAGATGGATATCTGCTGAAGTAAGGATTGAAGGAAGAGGTGGAGGAAGGATCAGGGGAGGTTATTTTAGGTAGTCTGCTATAGTACTTGTTACTGACCCTCCTGCAGATATTACTGCTTCAGACATTAAATCTTTGATAACTGGTGGTTAGCGCTGCGCAGTTGTATAGATTACATCAGAGGGAGCAATTGGAGCTCACTGAAGAGGTGGAAAACTTGTCTCCGAATATCTTCTCTGTCAAAGGCAGTTAGGCTGAAATCAGCACCTTTTATACCTGTTTCTGACAGCGAGTCTGCCTCTCACTGAACTCATATTTCTTCTCTCTGAAATGGGATAATAAAAGTTTCTTCTGCATGAGGTGTGTTGGGAGCATAAATATAGCAGTAAATGCTGAGGTGCCTCAGGAGACATCTAAATAGTTGAGATGTTTTGGGATTGGATTCCCTTTTCTGTTATGTCTGTCCTGTGCCTGATTGAATACTGGCCAGAAACAGCCCACGGAATTGCTCAGCCCTTCTACAAGCGAGACTTCTTACAATTTTTGGCTAAATCTTGACCTTCCTCATTTGCATTTACCTCTGGGAGTTTTTTTTGCCATTGATCCCAACTCTCGGGCTTGAGATTAGTCTTGAACACCTTTCTGTTTCTACTTCTACGAAGAACTGCTTGAACAGTGTGCTGACTCCCTTCTCCTGCCCCCAGATAACGTGATGCCTGTCTTGCCTGCCGTGAGTTGCTTACCTTTTTCTGAAGGTCTGCTTTGGAAAGAACGTTGTACCAAATATGTAACTTTATGCAGTGTGGTTAAAAATGGATTTAATRTTCTCTTATCTTTCTCCATCCTTCTCAACTCTCTGCTTTGTCTAAGCCTTTTTTAATGCTGCAAACTCTGTTCACCTAGTTTTACACAAAGCTTCRCTTCCGAATGTACAACAGTTCTTTCCTGTATTAACCTGATAAACTTACCTGATGGTAAGTTGGTGGCCCGTTTCTTCATGGGGTGCTATGAAATCGTGCCCCATTTCATGGAGGGAAAAATCCATGTGTTTTCCCAAATATAAGGGAAATGCCTCCAGCTGGTTTGCTCACCTCTGTTCTCGTGCTTGGTTATTGCTATCTCCSCCAGCCAACTCGTGATTGCATCTGCCTAGTCTTTGGTTCAGTGAAGGGCATGACTGAGGACTTACTGAGAGCTATTAGCACCTGAATGGTGATTAGCAGTAATCAAACATGGTGGAGCACATAGCACCTGGTGTTCCTCTGCTGAAGACCAAAAAACTAATCCAAGTTTTCATCATTTAAGATGAAAATGAGCAGAACTACATCAGCCCCCACTGCGACTTTGCTGACAGCCAGTTTACAGTCAGCCTGCTCCCTGGGGTATGCTTTAACCTAGCTAAGTGTTTCCTAGGGTCAGTTCCGTTGYTCTCGTATGTGTAAGTAAGTCTTGGAGTGCTTTCTGATTTACTGGAGCATAAATAAAGTGAGAAGGTCTTTCATTTACGAGCTCACTCATTGGCATATATTAGTAATGCTCATTAGCTTTTGACTGGAACTTTGATAGCATAATTACTCTAAAAGGGTAACACATTCAAAACTACCTATGTGACTTTGGGAGTTAGATTCTTAAGAGTCTTAGTCACTGTTTTAAATCAGGTTTTTAAGCTTCCCAGAATCCTGGAAGTTTTACCAAAAGACTCCTGTTATCATGTCTTTAAAATGTCAGTTTCTAAGATGAGTGTGGCAGCTCTACTGCTCCACGTATTTCAGGTATTAACTAAGGAGGTTGAAGAAAGCATCTGAAAAAATGCTATGGAAAATAGATTCTAATGGGTACTCTTGCTAGAGAGGTCAGGGATTTTAAAATGTCTGTTCTTTGGTCGTCTGACAGCAGGGTTGGGCATATGTATGTATTTTCAGCTATGTCATTAGGACAACTAGGAAGACAAGAGACAGCCTGGCCATCACTGTGGGCAGAGTAATACGTGCATTTCTCTAGATGCAAACTGGGGTGCTGACTGCAAGCAACTTGAGACTGGAACACTTTGAGTCACCAGAACAAACGTAGTTATCAGAAGAAGCAAATAGATTAAACAAACAGTCTTGCATGTTGTCGTATTCATGTTTGCATAGCTAAGACCTTAATTTGCTTTCAGTCTTAGCTTTCTTTGTTAGAGGTGATAAATTACTCTTGGGTACTTGTGATACATTTTTTTTCAAGCACTCTTGGAACACTTTTAATGATTAAGTATGTTTATTTTGCATCATACCTGTGATATAGGGACATACGATTTGTTTCTGTTCTGCAGTTGGGGAGTTCAGGAAAGCACAAAAGCTTATATRGGAAAGTCTGGAGGTGAGCAGGCAGGAGAGCAGTGAAACTGGATCTCGCTGCTGTGAAAAGTGCCTAGCTCTGATCCATTTTTCCAACAGATTCCTTCTGGGCATTTCTGAGCCAGCTCAGGGCATTTCCTTGGCTAGAAGAGGCRGAGTTTTGCTCTTCAGAGGAGGAAGGTTCAGGCTTGGTGAGGGAGAGAGAAATAGAGAAGGAAAAGCATACCTGGGGGATGAGGGGACTGAGGGGTGTCTCTCCAGCTTGAGGAGTMACCGCTGCTTCTCCAGAAAGCCCAGCCTCCCAAATGTGGCACTGGCTGCTTCACAGCAATCAAAACTGCTGCCCTGGCAAACCCCTGCTTTTCCTGTGCCCAGAGCCAGCCCTGCTTGCCTTCCCGTTGACAGGGTTACTAAAAGTGGCTGGACTGACTGCACTGAAGCTTTCTGCCTCTCTGCTGGAGTCAGACATATCAGGATGGATGCTGGTGGGGATGATGGGGCTGGGAGCAGGAGAGACCTATGCGGGGTAAGGGCGCTGCAAACTCCTCTGTGCTGCATCTCGGCACTGCCTGGGAGATGTCTCCTACCCGACAAAGAACTGCTTTTGCTCAGTGTTGGGCCTCTTGAGGAGACACCAAAGTGTTTCCTGAGGGGTGGTGGAAACTTGTACAGCGTGCAGAATGATTTTTTTTTTTTGCATGGTGAACAGTAACAATGTGGGTTTTATTTCCCAGAATGTATTCACATTTATGGGATGCTATATTTAAAAAGGAGAAAAAATGAGTCATGGGGCACAGTGCTAATGCTCAATATTTATGTCTACCTCTTGTGAGGCTGAAGGCRGCAGGAATTGAGTAATACTCCTGTGAAGTGTTTAGAGGATTTACGGATCAAACTAAAGCCCACTGAAGTCAGCTGTAAAACATGCTGTGCCTTATCCCAGGCCCAGATTGTGCTAGTTACAGTGAAATGCTCTCCTTGAAAACCCGGCAAGTGCTCGGTGTTATCAGCTTCCCCAGACCTCGATGCAAGTGGCACCAGACTCAAGTTTGCTGAGCCGAGGGCTGCAGCTGTGCAATGCCCTTGCTGCAGTTGCTGGAGAGCCGCGGCCTCAGCTGCAGGGCAGGGACATCCCTCTGCCTCTCGATCCCACCACAGCTCCAGTGTCTGGGGCGTACGTGGGAGCAGGCACCGCCTGTGCCTCCGTTGCAGCCTGCCAGGCCCTTTGCAGGAGCAGCTGTCCCAGAGAGAAATAAGGTTGTGGTCTGCTGTAGTGCAAACTGCCAGAGCTGCTTTCCTTTTGGAGCCAGCTAGGGGCACAGGGATGCCACATTTTGCATACTTTCTTTTATGGCATGTCACGATGCTATTGAATTTAGTTGACTTGCATTTAATTAAGTGCAACATTTTTTCTTTTTTTTCCTTTTAAGTCTCTTAACATTAATGAAATATTGGTCTGCTTGAGAGCACCAATGAATTAATCTTCTCAAGTGTCTGCCTACCAGCATGGCTAAGCTCTGAGCACAGGTAGAGGAGGGGCTGGGGCTTTAACTTCTCTACTAGGTAGGCCAAGAAGAGAGGATGGAGTTGGGCTTTGTGCCAAGCTGTGGGAACAAACTCAGGCGAACGTCTGTTACCAAATCTGCGTTTTACAGGCACTCCAAGTCTCAGCTTTGCCTACTTAYTTGAGAGGAGGAGTTGCAGAACAGAACTGAAAATAATAATCAAAGTGAAATCTTCAGGCTTATAGTGGTTTGGGGATTTTTTTTTGTTTTGAAAGAATCTGTTATACCAGTATGAAACTGAGCTTATTTAAGCTTCCTTCAGTATATTTTGAGGGATATGCTAGAAAACAGAAAAGTCTGTAATGATCTAGGGCTAGTTTGTTGAACCAAATACTTCCTTATCTCGCCACCAAAAGAGGCGGTATAAAGGTTTTGAATAGGGATCTGTTATTTGCCTTGCTGAAAGCACAACATCTTACAGGGAGTCCGATACCCTATAGCTGGAACAACGACCCACCCAGCCCAACRTAAAAGGATGCTAATGGCCATTCCTGCTACAGTGAGAATCCTCTGCACTGCCACATGTCTTAAGGCGCCCAGTCACTCCAAAAGAGCAAATCAAACAGAACCGTATATTCCTCACACTTAACTGATCTTATGCAAAGCTTAAGGTTAAAAATCAAGAGCTCAGAAGCCTTAGAAATGCCTTGGTATGGGTTCCTGAAGCAGTTCAAACTCGTGTGTGTAAAGTTAGGAATGGAACTGTAACACATTATGTGATCATACCGCTTTTCTGACTGTGTAGTTCATAAGTAAGACTTAAATTCACATTTCCATTTAAATTAAAAATGATCTAGCACTGGCAGGATGCATTTTCATCTCTAAGTTTGTGAGCTGTGACAGAAGCTCCTTTACCAGTAGTACTGTACTCCAAATGGGTACAGAATGAGGTAAAGTAACAGGATGTAGATGGAATTTAATTTCAGGCGCATCCAGACATTGTTATCAGGTCTATCATCTGTACTTAACATACCTAAATAGCTCTTGAGTGGTCTGCATAGGCAACTGACAATCCAATAGAGATTGTGATCTTCAGAAAACGTATAACCGATACCTTGTGTAATACTTGTACAGATGCATTAGAGCTATCAATGTTAATACAAGATTTGCTGGGTGGAGGACATCTATCTCTACGTAGGAATCATGGCGTTCAATCCTAGAAAAAGCCATCGAGGGTTTTCACTGAACTGGTACTGTGGGCCAATGAAGGTGGAGGTCACCAAAGGAATTGTTTTGGCTCAGGATGGCTTCCTGCCAAGCCGCAAAGGGGCAGACTGGGAGTTGGTTTTATGGGTGTTGGCCTTAGGTGGGGACAAGAGTCCGCTGCTAATTGAGGAGGAGGAGACACACCACAGTGCTCTGGGAAAACCCCAGACTTTTGCAAATTGTTTTTGTGAAACAGCACATCAAATATGTATGGCCTTAGCTCTCAGAGTAGCAAATGATTTAGCTGTTAGTTCCCTGTATAACCACAGCTCTACACCTGAGACGTGACCAGCCATGGCAAATAAGGCACGCGTTGCCTGAGCCCATCCAGTGCCCACTCTGCCTCACTTCCACCTTGTTGGTGGCTGAGTGGAAGACTGTAACTCTAAGATTGAAAATGTGAAGGTCGCTATGAGCCGTAGTGCCTAGGTGGACTTGAATAAGTACTTGCAGCTTTTGCTTCAAAAAATATTTTGTAGCTCAAGGGCAGAATGCTGGGAGAGACTTCTCTGTTTTATCCATGTGCCAAGGCCTTTAAACTTAATCTGCAAACAGATACAGTGTGCATGAGGAGCTGAGTGGGCCATTTGCTTTCCTGGGGTTTGGTCCTGTCTAAGAAGATACTGAAAGCTCTGGTAAAATATTCTGTTGAGCATCATTTCCTTTGCTCATTCTGCAGTATGGCTTAATGCGGCACGGAGGCTGATAAGATGCTGCATTAGCCCTATTCTGTGAGCTGTGAGTATTTTGTTACATGAAATTTACCTATGGAGTATTAAGTCTATCTTCTAAAGTTTGGCTTGCATAGAATGCCTATGGAGCATGAAAAGTCTTTCATGTTAATCAGCGAAGTTTGCTAAGGGAATATATAATTTGTTATTCTTTTTGCRGTGTAGCAAGTCTGTTTAATTAACCATTTGGGATTTGAGTTATTTAATAATGGAACAGTATCTAGCTACTTTTGTGTTACTAAGGATCTCTGGCAACCCATTTTTATTCCTTGGATTTTAAAATTATGAACTTCAGAAACTCTGAACCTCAGGAGGGTGGCTTCCTGGATCTGGGAGGGCAGAGAAATACAACTCTTTTTCTAAGGCCTCCTGAGCACAGCAAGTCACTCCCTGTTGTTTACACACTAGCCTCACAAGGATATGGGAATAAATGTTAAGTTGTCGAAGAAAAGGAGAAAAAAAATCATGTTTTCAAGCATGAACAGTGTAAAGAACTGATCTGATTTTGTGCTGTGTAAGAATAATTTCTTTAGCAGCACCAAACACTGGAAGGAATCCTCTGGTTTGGAGGTCATTCTCATCTGTTTCTAAAAGCCGTGAGAAAAATAGTGGCTAACTAGTGGCTCTAGTTAGCATGGGCTTGGGAAGATTTGCAAGAGACAGAAGAGTAACTGAGCAGCAGGAAGGGGCAAAGATGAATCGTGAGAGCAGTGAAGGGTTTCCAAACTCAAGAGGTGGGTGGAGGTCTGTCATCTTTAGAGCAGGAAAAGAGGAGTTGGGGAAGGTTGTGAGGAGATGTCTTCTGGCCTTCTGTGGTGGGGAGAGGCAGGCAGCCCAGGGCAGGGCCTCCTAGTTAGCAACTGGATGAGGGAGAGACCTGCTGATGGAGGTGCTTGGCCCCAGCAAGCTCCTGAAATGCCTCCCAAACTAGAGCTTTCACTCTTCAAGCCCTGTCGACCCCAGGCTAATGTGAACTAATTCCTGTTTTAAGACCAGTGCACTTCAAAAGCTTTGTCAAGAAGTGGGTGAGTGGACATAGCGCGTGAAGTTGATGACCCAAAGTATCATTTCCCCTTCATAAGGCTGGGTGTATTCTAAACTTGTGTCTCTATGTGGTAAAAGAGTATAAACCAAAAGTGCTGAGAGATGCAGTGGTTAAATTGAAACATGCTGTGGCAGGATGAAAATAATCTTGTCCCTTACCAGCCTTTAATGCTTTGGGACTTTATTTATTTTTTTTAAAGTGACTGTAATCCATGCTGTTCCTATCTATGCTTTTGTGCTTTCAATAGAATTTTATGTGCAGAAATATGTCAGGACACTGTTAGGGGAAGCCATCTCATGTTATTCAAGCTCACAAGGTCAAGATAAAACATAAGGATATCTCTAGTTATCTTTCAGTTCAAATTTTATTTTTACAATGTCCTTGACTGTACTGAAGCATATGAAAAAGACTGCTATGTGGAGTGAATATGTGTTAGTAGGAGAACCCAGCAGTTCAAAGAAGGGCCAGATCCTAATTTCTTGTTCTTTCTATGAGCCTGATATTTAAAATGTGATACACAAGAGATGTAGCTGAGTTGCTAAGACTAAGACTAGCATTTTGTCTTGGTGATGTTTTAAAATAATGGCACCCTACAGACATAGGGATGGCAAACGAGACCATATGACTTTGCTAGGAGGTAAAGTAAGGTCAGAGCARTGCAAGGCTGCATCCCAGTATTTTGGAGAAATGTCTTTGCTCTGCCATGACTTTGGAGCAGGGTAGCTGGGCATCCTAGCTATATGATGAATGGAAGGAAAAATAGATTGTTGTAGGCACTGAAGGCGGAGCCTAAGCATTTCTATGAAATTTATCCTCAGAGGTCTAYAGGGAATTAAAACTCATGTAAGAATCAAAGCAATGAAATGTGTTTACATATGTTTACCCTCTGCTAATCCTCTGGAGAGCAGAGTAACTGAACCAAAACGATGCCCTGGCAGAACTAGTCAAGAACAAGGGACTCCTCCTTGAAAGTAGTTCACATTGACCTTGGTAGTCTAGCATAGGTGAGCCTGGCCTCAGAAACTCTGTCTGGTTATCTTCCAGTAACACTTCCACGTGGTGTTACTGGAAGATGACTCTTCCTGTTGTCCAGGTAGAGTAGGAGTCCTGCAGGCTCATGGGAGCTGGCACACTGTACGGTTGTGCATGTAATGACACGTAGCACTACGTAGTCATCAGGTGGTTGGGGTAGCTATGTGCGTCTTATCCCTCTGGGAGAGCTGTCTGCAGGGAACCTGACCCCACAGTTTCTGGACATCTGTTAGTATAATAAGAACAACAATGTAACTGTATGGTGTGTTTCACTGGTGGGGATGCTAGAACCTTTATATGTGGAAAAACCAGAAGTTACAGTTCAGTATGGGAAAGATGCTTTGGGGCAATAGGAGGTAGGCCTCCCCCTTTCCCTTTAATTGGCAAATAGAAGGGATTCTGTTTTATTAATAGAGTTTTTTTTTTTTTAAGTTGTGAGTGAATTTTTGATGTGATTGCACAGAATAGTAGTGTTTGGAGCCCAGCTGTTGCCTCAGTCATCTGAGGTGCTTTAAGTGAGTGCCAGAGACTCTTGAGGTATGACTTTTCATAGCATGCTAATCTAGTGAAGTGCTGTAGACTCATTTGCTGGCACTGTTTACATCYATAATGCAGCACCACCTGCCAAACCATGGAGCATAATGGAAGCGTTAATGAACACACATATATACTCTCCCACATTACTACCAGTTGAAAGACTTAAAAATTGAGGCAAGGGGATTTAGATTAAACTTGGAAGGAAAAAAGGCTTAGTGTTCCCTAATGTGGGTTTTTGCTGAAGTTGATTTGTGGTCCCCACCACCCATGTCCCCAGCCTGCCTGCACAGTCTTGAATCAAAGTTACTTCTTGCTCTCAATTACCCTCTGGAGACATTTGTCTCTCTTTGCRTTGACTGCAGAGGGAGAGCATCTAGTTAACTTAACCAGCTGTAGTAGGGGCTCAAGTTGGGTGAATTGACCTGTAGAGTGGTGTCTAAGATGCGTTGACCTTGGGCTACTGCTCTCTTAATATATGGAATTGTCCAGCCATGCCACCTAAATAGTACTTCAGCTTTGCTGTTGACTGTTCAGATTTCTAAGCAGTGCTGACTGGTAAATGCTGAGACCTGGTTAACTCTCTTTCCAAGAGAAAGCCAGCACTRCATGCAGAGGGAGCTGTGCCCAGCTCTGCTGCCAACTCACATCCATGCAAGCTGTTCTTCTCAGGTGTTGGCAGGGCAAAAGCGCTTGATAGGAGTGTGGACTTGAGTCATGCATTTTTAAAGTCTGTTGCCCAAGGATGGTTTGGATAGTTGCCTTCTGTTTCCTTAGCACCTGTTTAACATCTGAGCATTGAGAATGTGCCTTTGCCACAGGGAGAGCCTTTCTGAGCTGCAAAGGAGCAGGAGGAGAGCAGCAGGGCAGGGAGCTGGAGAGCAGCACCAGGATATCAAGGAGAGGGGCCAGGGTAAGCCTGGTCTGTGGTAGAATGCTGGTGGTGTATCTCACTGTGTCCTCAGCTCGGGTTGTGGGGAGAGCTGTGGCACAGACACATGTTGCTGTGTATGGGGTAAAGGATGTGACTGCGCAGCAGGGTGCTGCTCCTCACCCTTGTCATGCTCACAGCTGACCCTAAGCTCTGCCCACGACTCTCTTTCAAACAAGCACGTTGAATCTGCAAAGTATGGAGTCATCTCCCCAGCATGTTGTACGTAAATAATAGGCACATGCTCTTGGCGGACATTGTGATGAGCCTGAAAAAAATGACCCTATGGGTCCTAGTCCAGTGATGAGGTTTTGGAATCTAAGTGATGCTGATGCAGAAAATGTCTAGAAAAGAGTCTTCCACACAGTTCTAGGACTTGCAGCCATTAAATTCTGTTTTAAACTGTTTTAAAACAGCCAAGTGTCTGTAAACTGGAGATAGCTGTTCCTTTGTCTTCTAAGTCCTTGTTGGCAAAGCTCTACTAAAACTCCAAACTTCAGACCCGTTTGAATGTCACAGACTAGCCAGGGTGGGGACTGTGCACTCTTCTGTATCTGTAAATGAGTTTTAAATGATCTGCAGGTAACCAGAAGGACTACCCTCAACTCAGGAGTTGTTTGGTAAAATGCACAGAGTGCCCAAACAAGCTTTCTTTTGCCTATGGCCTTAAAGTGTTGCCAAAAAATCTGTGGTGCTCTGTAGCTTGCAGGTGGTTCAAGGGAGCATTGGTCCCGTATGCATTTTACCATAGTATGGATAGCAGTAGGCTTTTGCCTAGAAAGTATGTATTCTTAAGTCAAGTTTTGGAGACTTGCAGTAGAGCAGAGTTTTGGAAATAGTCCTGAGATCCCTCCTCTTCTTGCTTTGTGTCCTCTTCTGTCGCCCCCAAAGACTGAGRCAGCAGCATCCTGGGACTTCACAGGATTCATCCATCCCTGTGTGAAAATGCTATTACCAGGGACCTTTCCAACCCTCAACTCTTCACAGCTGCCTGAAGAGATGCAGAGCATGTTTGCTGGGCGGTGAGGGAGTCTTTAAAAAGCTATTTACATCCCCAAAGACGTCTGGTAGCAGCAGTAGAGATGTAAAAAGCATTAAATACCAAACTGAGCCTGACTGGAAGACAAACTTGGAGCCAAGCGCATTCATTGATTTGTGAGGAGAGTAACTGGAATGAGGTGGCCTTGCACCCTTTCCATCCATAAAACATGTCCAAAGTGAGTGTTGGTGCCGGGCAGTCTCTGCCTTGGCTTAGCCTTGCCCACACTCTGCATGGCGCGATGTCTGCATGACCATAGCATGAGAGCCAACCGTGGAGGGCTGCAGCAGCCCAGGTTATTGCGTTAGAAACCTTGCTAAGCAGTGTGACACATTAGAGAGACTACCGAGGGCAGTGGATTTTGAGTCTTTTTATTGGTGTGTCAGCAAGCTGTGATGTGTAGGAGGGAAGCTGCCCATTTCCAGGGATTGTGCGAGCAGGAAGGGCAGTATTGGAGCTGCAGTGCGCTTCCTCCATGGCAGGCTTGTTCTTGTTGTGTTATCTCTAGCTGGGCAGGGCAGGAGAACATCTTGGCTATCTGATTTCTTGTTACAGTATGTTTAGGTCAGCTTCATGGTTYCTATGATAACATAGGAGAGGCATTCCTGGCCTCACTAGTAAAGAATTTTCAAGAGTAATATAGGAACCTGTCATCCCCTGATGTCTCCCAAGAGCTTTGGAAATAAATGAGTAAGGAAAGGGATGTTGTATTTAACTGCACAAGAAGTATGGAAGTACAGGTGGCTGAGCCATCTACTTCCTCCATCTCTAGTCTAACGTGCAGGGATGCTTTCATTTCTTGCTGAAGAGTTGGAACAATCTCAGGAGGACAACCCTGAATTGAAATCATTCATTTTTAATCAAAGTTTGATAGAGGAATGGCTCTTGTGGAGCTTTCTGTTAGCTTCCAAGTTGCATATCTGGATCCTCCTACAAAACCGCTATCAGCAGTGCTGCAATTCAGCAGATGATCCAAACCTGACTTAAATGTTTTTAAAAATATCTAGCCTCTACATCTGACTGGCTTGTCAGAATGACAAGAATCTTCTTAGATATTTTGAAAAGGGCACTAAATCATAGAGAGAAACACACTGAGGATTAATGGAGTAGTTGTGGGAGGTGGAGGAGGACTTGGGGGGGGAGGGAAGTAGAGCTCATTTCAGATGACATTTGTCAAGATGATTGATGAGCACTGTGCTCTATTTACATATAGATCAGAACACTGACAAGCACATGCTTAAAAGTAAATATAAAYGAACCTTCAAGCCCAGCCAGGCCAAAGGCAAGCTGCTGCCATTTGTTACAGCTCAGTCCTACAGTGAGGGCTTGTCGTTACCACCTAAGAATTCATTTGGGAGGGCGTAGGGGGGCAGCCGCCTACCACTCCACTAATTCTCTGTGACATGTTTTTTTTTATTATTTTTTTTCGTTCAGGCTATAATTTTGTTTCCTGAAATAACTACCAAGGATTCATCAGGCAGCTACTGCCTTTAGCTGCCTTGCGTGAATCTCAAGTGCTTCGTTACTCCCCCGGTGAGTTTTCTTTCTCTCACTGTAAATCGGAGCAGCATCTGTGCAGTGGAGGAGGCAATGTAGTCTTGGKTTGAGAAGAGAGAAGAGGTCTGGCTGGCCCGGAGCGGCAGTGAGGAGTTCAGGGAGGACCGCCCTCTGGGTCCAGCATCTTTTTGCCCTGGAGGAGAAGTCAAGACACTGCTTCTAAGAACCACAGCTACATCCCCCAGACTTGAAATCTGTCCAGTTGCAGATCTTAATTTCTGGGCTGAGGATTTTATTTTTTAAACCACAGTCGATTTATGACTCTTTTCTCTCTTCTTTAATAGTGCTCTGATAATGTTTTGATCACTGCTCYGAAAGGAAGTGCCTGTAATTTTCTGTATAGGTCCTGCTAGGTGCTGGGCTCCATCAGATCTCCTGGAAGCTGATAGGAGTTGCGAGCACTCTCACCTGGTAGGATTTTTCTTATTAGAAAATCTCAGAGTTAAAATTTCACTTGGGATTCTGAACTGCTTGATACCTGAAGTATAAAGGATGTTAGGCACTGCCTTCGCTCACGACTGATCTCTTCCATACTAACTTATCACACAGTCCAGCTTTCACTCTGTGCATCCTTTTTGAGGCACTGGCTGGGCAGGAAATCTAACAGGCTGGAGGAAACCTGGCTATGAGTTAATCATCTMTATTTAATAATAATTGATATTGGTTGTCCATACACCTGCAGGTTCTGTGGCTCTTGAAGGTTTGGGAAATAGTTGTGCCAATGTGAGGAAATAATTCCTGAAGCTTGTTCAGCTCTGACCAGCATGACTCTAGGGAGGCAGCTGCCTCCAAAAGGGCATGTGCTGTGTTTCAAGCRTTTTCAGGGACCTCTGGTCTGAGGGATTGGCTGTGACACATGAAGGCTGAACTATTTTGGTACCTGGCTAGCTTCTCTGGGTGTGTCGTGGTGGTTGCAGCACTCCATCCAGCAGCCTACAACAGAAACAGAGAGGGAAGTGTTCAGATCTTGCAGAGTTTCAGCCCTGGAGGCATTGTATGGAGCTGCTAATGCTTGCAAATTGGCTGGCTAAAAGGAAGTAACCAAGTGAGCTGCGACTAGGGGAAGAGTTATTAGTTGCAACGGTAGAAGTAGTTGGCAGAGACTCGGTGGCTGATACAGTCTTTTTCAGCCTCTCAGGTAAGGTTGGTGTCTTCAGGTATGCAGAGCTCTGGCCAGGCTTAATGTGAAGAACTATCCATGGATCAAAGCAAGGCAACCCTAGGCAAATTTCCTTGGCTGCAGGCAGGTCAAATTGGTCAGCATAAATATATGTTAAATCTTGACCTGTTACTATGGGGTGGGGGGATGCAGACTTACTGAAAATGTCGGTCTTGGAAAGGTGCAGCAGAGGAGGAGGGAGCTGGGCATTCCCACACAGACCCTGCTGTAGCTTTCTCAAGGTTTCATAACAGAAATGAGCAATTTGTGTCTCATGTTGCCGTGGAGACGGTAAATCACTGTCATGTTAGGCTTCTCGGGGAAGGAGCCCAGGTCTTTAATTGCACTAACCTCCCCCTCTGCAAGTCAAAGGCTTGAACCTGCACTCATTTACCTGTTTTGACAACTTTGGCCCGAGAGCTCTGCCTCCATGAGAACAGGACCGGAATCGTGTATATGTGCATTAGTGTGTCCAAAATCTGAGATAGATTTTTGTTATGGTGGTACACAGCCACGCCTGYGCTCAGACAAGCAGAAATTGTAATGATTTACACGAGCTGAGATCTGCCCCGCTTATATTCAGAATGAGTTTTGCAATGGTGAGGAGGGGAATTAGATACACTCTATCTGTGTTGTGGTGACTGATGGGGCTTGGTGGTCCAGTCTCACAGATTTGCTGGAAATCTGTGAAAACTTTCTCCACCCTCAGTGGAGAAAATATTATATTCCTTGGCTGCTCTGAGGGATTAGCTCAGCCCTTCCCCTCCAACTCCACTTGCAGACAAATAAGCAATGTTTTATACCGTTCATTCTGCTCCTATATCTAGTAAGAGTTCCTTCCTGCAGAGAAGGTCTCAACCTCAGTGACACTCCTGGGTCAGCATTTCTCCTTTTCTTTGCCATCTACCCCAGAAGTAGCCACATTTCTAACTGGCTCAGTGTCTCAAGCTTATGTTGTCAGGACGGGGATCTTACTGGCGTGCTGTACGAAGGAAGCCATATAAATCAGCCTACTTCCCATGACTTAAACGGCCCTGACAGCGTGCATCAGCCCAGGGTATGGGTTTTCTTTTGGCTCCTTCCAAATAAACAACTATATAAATTGTAAGATGATACTCATCAGAGCTCATTAGCTTAATACCACATGCTGCTTTGTATTTAGACAATAGATAAAGGTCTGTGCTTCATTTCTTGCAATCAGATTTACAGCAAACACATTTATCCTTGCTGCCTTCCTTCCCTTTCTGAGGACTGTGTCAGTACTCTTGCCAAAAAAAGCATGAAAATCAGCCCGAGTCTTGTGCACTTGCCTGTAGCAACATAACCAGCCTGTGTAAAGTTCTGCRTGCCTTCAGGAGTGTTTAATGTTTTCTAGCAGGTGGCAGATATTGTTTTTAAGGTTTGATTTACTGGCTGGTGTGGATTATAATCTAGTCAATGCACAAGCTGTCATCTTCCTTTAATTATCAGGATAGGGCAGGTGGAGGAGTAGAGGGATTGAAGTATTTGAATTTTGGAGGGTTTTGTATTCCGTACTTGCATGTTAGGAGCATGGGAGCTGCCACCTCAACAGGAAGACTGTTTTCAGAAGAATTACTGAAGTCTGGAGAAGATGTTTCACTGGCTTTGGGTCCGAGTGTGTCTTTTGGGCTCGGAGTGCACAATAAAGCTCMTTAACAAACACTTCAGGAATCGGAGCAGTCTGGCGGCTGCCTCAGCAGTCGGTTTTCATGCAATCTCAACCCCCAAAAAGCTCTTCTGTTTTAAGTGACCTAAGTAATGGGCTTCTGCAGGCTCTGAAGAGTGCTGCTAGGGAGGCCATCGTGGCCTCAAGAGAAAGGCTGTGCTTGGAGGAAGGTGCTGTTTAACAGCACGTTGAGCGCGGGGCAAAGGGGCCAAAGCAGCTTGGCTCAATTTGTTGCTGATGCCGTAGAAAGGGCCTTGTAGAAACATTTGAATTCTGCTGCCTCCTGACACTCTGACAGAAGTTTTCATCCACACACGCTGACATCACCTAAAATACAGTTTTGCACTCAACAAACCAACTTACAGCACTTGGTTTGTTTATGTTCCCTACCTGCTTGCTGCCCCCAAGTTCAGTTCTGGCTGCTGCTCCGCAAGCTGTGTCATTCTTAAATCTGGTGACTTCTACTGTTTAACTAAGCTTTTGCAGACAACTGGAACAAAATGCCCTGACTCTACTCATASGCATGTTGGGCAAAGTCACAGTTTGTCCAATGGGCTAAATATTATCATGGTACTTTGGGAAGTGTTTAATGCAAGATAAGCTTGCGGCTTCTTAGAAGGGAGTTAAAGGGGTTTGCTAAATGTCTGCAAAAATGTAACACTTGTCCACTAAGCAGTAGCTTGTGGTTTTGTAATGAGGTCAACAATTCTGTACAAACTGGATATGTTGTTTCATATTTGTGGCCTTTTTCCTACCATATGGGCACAATTGCTCTTTCACAGGGCCTGTGCGGGGACAGGCAGGGTGACTGACGCCCAGGTGCTCCTCAGGGTGAATAAAAAGGGGCGAAATCTTGGCCACAGGCAAAGCAGATTACCGTCAAATGCACAGGGGTTGGGAGCAGGTTTTGTCCAAGGTCTCTGTCCTAAGGAGCTTGGAAAGAGTGTCTGACCCTGGCAAGATTGCACTGAAAGAAAATTTGGTCTTCCGAGCAAAATCAAGCAGTCTTGTTGAAATTCGTAGGTTCCTGCAAACCTGCAGGCAAGCACACTGCTTGTTGACAGTGTGGTCTTGTGAGACTTTGAGGGTTCATTTGCTTCCTCTTCTGTAGCTGTATGTGTAAACAGGGGGAAGTCACTTATGCACCCCAGAACTAGAACAAGAAGCTCTACTTTAGGTGTAAGGTGGGGCACTGGATAACCCAGGTGGGGAGGTCAGCAGGTGCCTCATCTTCTTCTCTCAGTCCAGCCGCCGTTGCTTGCCATGGAAATGCTGTTCTCAACAATTTCTTTAAACGTAGCTTATAAAAAGGGTGACTTGATGTTTCTGCTTGCTCTGAAAGTTTTGACTTGTCTCAACTTGGACAAGAGATTTTGCTGATCTTAATAGCCTCAGTGATCTCACTTGTGTGATAACCTTCTTTCTCACTTTTAGAAGGTTTTCTGTTTACAGGAAGAATAGTTCTTTAAATTTGGTTCAAGGAGAAATGTCCAGTACATGATTTTCACTAGAAGTCAAGGTGTTCAACCTGTGCAACATATGGAGTATGCGTTCTGCAAGTTATTCCTGTATTTGCAAAAGTCCCTTGGGCACAAGCTGCACCTTGTTATCATACATAACATGGTGCTGGGGAGGAAGGAAGAGAGGAGATTCATTTGAAAAAGCTGAGGGTGTTCTCAGTTTTGGCATTGAACTGTGACTGCAGCTGGGAATGTTATGCTGGCAGTTGTCAACAGTGTGATTATAATATGGTGATCAGAAGCAAGAAATAGCAAAGAAACGTGTCCTGGTGCTCACCTTGTGGACAGGAAGAAGCGCAAGTGTACAGCATGGTGAATCATTCCAGTTTCATTGTCATATTGGTATTGATATTGGTACTGGGCATCGCAAGGCTTTGAACGTAGCTCTCAAGGCAWGGTTCAGGTTGCTGCTGACCCTCGAGATTTTGGGCGGGTGTATTTTGGAGTTGCAGCTAGAAATCCTTGGGYTATTTTTGCCTGAGGTGATTTTTTTCCCCCAAGTCAAATTTAAACTCAAATTTGAATATTCGCAGCTATTTTTGTTTTATCTCCTTTTGTGTGTTTGCCTGCATGGTTGGGAATGTGTTGGGAGGGAAAAGCTGGTTAGTAGAGCTGGCAAAGGACGTGAAGGACACTTCCTCAAGGGATAGACTCTCATGTGTAGAAAGAGGGGCCTCCTAGCATACTAGGTAAAAAGTGTCTTTATGGTTCAATGATTTTTGAATTAAACTGAAATAGTGATTTGGAAGGAAGGGATTAGAGAAACCAGAAACTAAATGTTGAGGTCAGGTTTCTTCTATGTGGAATGAAACTGTTAATGAGGCTATGTTTTTTCAGAAAATGGCTCACATTGGTTTTTGTGCCTTTTTGGAAATGAAGAATTAAACATTTTCTTTGTGAAGTAGCAAAATGAAACAATATCTGGAAAAAGGGTTTTGCTCTACTGTAGGCTTAAATAAAATGGGAGTAGTCAGTGGCCTGCTGCCTTAGCTCCAGAGCCTGCATGCCCCTCTGAGGGCATGGGCCTCTCTTGGTAGTCTTGGAGGTTGAAAAAGTTGAGTCTTTAATGAAGAAAAGCCTTTGCAGTTAGCAGGAAAACCTCCAAAGGCTCGCGTGGGGTAGCGGGCAGAGAGATCAGGTCGCTGGCAGCTTTGTGGAGGCGGGAAGCACTCCCRGCAGCACAGTGAATTCTGATTTTCCCCACAACCCCCATTTAATGAGTAACACTGGCCGTTGGAAAGGGAGGGAGGGTCCCGGGCCGGGGCAGTTTGGGTGCAGCAAGCCGTCGCTTTTGCRGGGCACCCGGGAGGCTGCACCGCAGCGTCTCTGCAGCCTCGCAGGCAGTTGCCTCCGCATCCCCTGGGAGCGAGTAGAGCCGAGTAGCCCGGTTCTTGCCGCCACCTGTCAGCTTGGGCCCAAGCGAGACTTTGCAACGGGACCAGAGGGTCACCAGCGACACCAAAATGGATCATGGCAGGTGCCAGCAGATGGGCTGCTGCTCGCAGAAGCATCGTCCGGAGCTGCTGCCCGCACTGTAAGGTCTCCGTGAAGAGAGCTGGTATAAAGGAAATGAATCGGCGTTTTTTGAGCCTTATCAAAATTGGGGTGGACGGTTGCAAAAACCTCTCAGAAAGTGGAACGGGCACTAACGTTTTGGAGGTGGCCGCCGCGTTCCCTGTGTAAGCGTCGTTGTCGCCTGCGCGTGGCAGGAGGGCGGGAGAGCCGCCTTCCCACGCGTGCGTTCAGAACCGCTCACCAGCTTCCTTTGGCGTGAGCGGTTGTGTTACTGAGTGCTGGAACGGCCGGTTGAGCCAGCGGCTGCCTCTTCTGCTCTCTCGGCACGGAGACCTGGGCAGTGCGCGCACCCGAGAGTCGCGGTCCGGCTGCACCCGGTATATATTTTTTTTTCCTTTAAAGAATCAGTTCCTCTGTGGTTTACCCAAGATGACAGGGGATCTGTGACCACACTGCAGGAGAAGCTGGTCTCCTGACTCGCACGGCTGTGTCCTAGCCACAAAAGCCAGCCTTCCTGCCAGTGTAGCTTAAAAATAAAAAATAAAGCAAAACAAAAAACACCTGTATTTCCTGGCCTGCTGCCAGCTGTACATGTTTCTTGTTTTTGTTTCTCAAACTTTAAAATGAGAGAGAAGAAAGAAGTTAAGTGCGTTTTTGTCTGTCYGCAGAGCCCGGACCAGACCTTTAGCTCCAGTTTCATTTATCACAGCCTCTTCTGCGTGCAGATCTGGCACCCAGCAGCCCAGCCCCAGAATGTAATGCTCTATTTAATGTTTGCTTGTACACTGTGTTGAGCAATGAGGACTAGCGCGGTTCCAGCTTCTCGTTGGGATTTGGTCGCTGGCAACTGGAAATTATTTGGAAACTGACAGCTGTGTTGACCCAGGGTGATTTTTGGCATGGCTCTGAGGGCTCAGTCCCTGTTGGAAAGGTATTCAGATGATAAAACTTCCACACACATTTAATGGCAATTAGTAATCCTTGTAGATGGGGACAGGAGTGAACAAGCCACAGCAGCAAGGCCACCTGCACTGCTTAGAAGTAAACCATCTGGGTTATGGTATAGTGGTGGTTGGAAGCATAGATGTTGCCCTTCTGACCAAAAGGATTGTGAAYGTCAGCATGCAGGACCAGAGAAGGTAAACCCTGGTGCTTTGCCTTGGCCTACTCCCTTCAATCCTGCCCCTGCGTTCCTGGGTGAAAAGACYGTCTTGTGCAAGTTGCCATCTTTTCATTGCTTACGAGTGATCTGAGATGATCTCTTTCTCCAGCAGGTTTAACATACCGGCAGCATGGCTACAAGTGCCGTTCCCAGCGAGAACCTCCCAACGTACAAGCTGGTGGTGGTCGGAGATGGAGGTGTGGGGAAGAGCGCTCTCACCATTCAGTTTTTCCAGAAGATTTTTGTGCCAGACTATGACCCGACTATTGAAGATTCCTACCTGAAACACACTGAAATAGATGGGCAGTGGGCAATTCTTGATGGTGAGCAGGCTCCTCTTGCATTACTCTTYCCCTTCTAACTGCACATAAGCCCAAAAGGACTTCAGTGCCTTTTATACCATGTTGTGCCCCTGTGGTCCTCCTGGTCCACAGTAGGCTCTCTGGAGTTTTAGTGCAGATGGTCCTATGAGCTGCTGGGTTTGGTTTGGTGGTCTAGTAAAGCTTCTGCTTCCAGGTGTGGTGGTTCCAGTTCTGCATAGTATTGCTTCTTGCAGGAGCATGAAAAGCTATAGATTGTCTAGCGTAGTAGTTGCCAGACTCCTCAGATTCGTGATATAGTGTCAGTCCTCAGAGTAACTGAGGAGTGCCTCTTTCAGCCCTCTGCAGCTAGCAAAAAGGGTTGGGTATTGCTATGTAGACAGGCTGTGCGCCACTCTGGCCACCTCTAACAGTTCGCCTGCAGAGCCTTTAGGGAGGCTGCCCTATGCTCAAACAGCACTGAGAGGAGGAGAAGTACAGTATCATTTATTTTCAAATCTCTGTGATTCTGTGCTTTCTCCTCTTGAATAATGCTGAGTTCAATTTGCTGCACCAATCTGGTGAAAAACTCTCCACATTCTTYTTAGAGTATAGTTTCTGATCTGCTGTTTGCATGAGGACTTGCCATAGTAAGTTAAACCTCACCAGGAAACAGCCACCATACAGCTTTGCAAACTAAGAACTTCACAACATGAACTGTAGACTAGGTCTGTGCACCAGCACCAGGCTGCAAATGGCATCTGGGGGGAGGTATCCACAACAGAAGTGTTACACGGTTGTGAGATGGCTACTGCTAATGATGCTTCATTGCGGTTCAGCTCATCCCCTGGGAAATAAGAGTAAGTGGATAACTGAGTTAGGRTTATAACCAGAAAGAACATTTAATCAAAAATGTTACCCATTGGTGGGGAAGAATTGTAACACCTCTCACCTCCTATCATTCAAAATACATGTATTACTTGATTTGCAGGTAGGGGGAAAACCCTATATTCCTTAAAACTGCAACTTAGTAGTTTTGTACTGCAAGAGACAGATTGACCAGAAGTGTCTAGGGAGTACAAATGTCCCTACAAAGTCTGTTTAAAAAAAAAAAAAAAAACTTAGTATTTTAAAAGCCCTTAATCCTGCCAATGTTTGTTCATTTAAATATGTTGTTAGTTGATCACTGATATGGGAGAATGTTTGCAAAGTTGGTGCCTAAATATGTCACATGGTGTTATCTGCATCAGTAATAGCAGTTCTCAATTAACCATCAGATATAGGGCACCTATGTAATTTTATTTTTTAAATGTCAGCATTCTATAAAAGAACAGATCCTGCTGTCAATGAAATCTCTCTCATATGTTTCTTTTGTCCAGAATTCAGCCCTATAAAAAGAGCAACCTTTGTCTTTGCTGGTGTGCTTCATGTTCTGATATAACATTACCAGCTGCTGTACACACTGGTGTTAGTCAAAAGAGTGTGTTCGTTGTAGATGATTTGGAAGAAAAAAAAATGTTTCTTTAACTGAATATTTGGAATTCTTGTTTATTTGGGGGGGAGGAATGGCCAGAGGTGGGAGTGGAAAARGGGGCTTTCTTCCAAGGAGCAGAGATTTAACCATTTGTTTTAATGAAAAAGCCTTTTTATTCAGAGTTTAACAGCTCTACTGAGGCTGAATTGAATTCAGCTGTGGCCATGAATGGCATGCTGGGAATCTCTCTGAATTTCAGAGCTCTTCTGCCCACAGATGTCTTGCAACTATAGAAGTAAAACTGCAGTTTCTCCTTCTCTTTCCTGCTCCATGAGATTTTGAACAATCACATTCAGGTCAAGGRAAGGGAATGTTTTTGTTTGGGACAGCATATGATCTGTTACCATCTGCCTAGTAGAAACAGGACATAAAGACTGTCACATGAGTTTTTTGCCACAGTTCTGTCAGATGTTTTGGATCTCATGGTTTTGGAGCTCATCCTGCTCTCAGAGGCCACCATATACTCTAGCAGCTGCTCTTGTCATGGCTGCACATGGTTGCATGAGTCATAAATGATATAAATTTAGGGAGACACATGATGGAAAGCATAAAGATGCATCGTGATAAATACTAGGCTGTCCAGCTGTCCTTTGCCATCAAATCCTTTACAGACATGTTTCTTCCAGTGGTTGATGGGCAGAGGAAAGGGGAAAAGAAAGAACCGTTTGCCTCACTCTGCCTGCTCCCAAACAGGAACTAGTTTCAGAAGATGAGATTACTTAGTGAAGCCTCAAGTGACGGGCTTCATAAGTTTTTAAGTTTGCAGAAATAGTAATAAAAAAAACCAAACGCATCAGCATTCAACAACTTGAGTAAGAAAAAGTAAACACAGTCCCCCTCTTCCAGGCTCTTGGTTGAGCAGTTCTGTGCAAAGCRGCTCTAGCATTTAGTATGTGCAATAGCATCCTAACATTATATTGTAAAAAGCCTTCATGCTAGCCAGCTTGCATAAAGCATTTGGCTTTTCTCCATGAAGACCTCCACCCGCCCTTATTCAATAGTACTAACCAGCAGCAAGATGAAATGCATACTTGCATTTTTTTTTTCCTTTGCTGAGATCTCTCACTGAAAGTAGACTTAAATGGAATAGGCTTTTATTTCAGATTTTAGACTTTGGAGCCAAATCCAAATTCGAACTCCTCTATTATATATTTGCTCTCTGGCATGGGCAGGTCTCTGTGTCTCTCTATTTTCTTATCAAAAATGTCTATGATAGTTCCCAGATTTGTTCAAGTCCAAAACCATACAGTGTACTGAGTGGAAAACTGCWTTATTGGTGGTCTTAGGCCAGCTTTATAAGACTGTCATTGCAGTGTTTGGAGGACAAGTGTCACAGAGAGGAGAACAGGGCACTTTACTCAAATGACGGATGCATGTGGCTAGCCCTCGGTTTTTAGCATGCTGCCTCCCCAACAAGGCTTTAAGATCAGCCTCTAATTTTCTCTGCATATGTTATCCTCACTTATTTCCTGCTGTTCTTGCTGCAATTAGTGTGGKGATGTGTTTGGTTAAATGCAGCTGCACGCAGGTGCTGTATGGACACACCAGGTCAGAATTAACTGGGTGCCAGGGTTAATCTGCTTTGATTAGCTGTTGCTCCAGTTGAGTTACTATCATTAATTTTGTACACTCCTTTCTGTGTGCGGGCTAACTTGGTAATTAGCAGATAATTTCTTTTTACATGGCTGCAATATGGCAGTTTGGAATTATTAATCTGGGCATGAAGATGAAGGGGAATACACTGATATGACAAAAATTCCTAACAGTTCAAAATTTCTTATGGTTTATAAGCTATAGACAGATAAAAAGGTGGTGGGGAAGAGAAGGGAAGGAGACTATGAAATGGTCAGTAACACATGCCTTGGGCTTTTTGATGAATTGGGCTTGACCTGGTGAAACTGAGCTTCTACCCTATTTGCTCTCAGAGCTGAACACTTAGTGGGCTTGATCCTAGTCACTGCGCTGCTTGATCCTTGATCCAGTAGAGTCTGGTAGAAGAAGCGAGCAATTCTGCCTATAGATTGGATGAAAGGAAGTTATCTCCTCTTCACGCTCCTTCCCCAGTATGAGTTAGATGCAACATCTCCCCTTCCTTCTCTTTCTAATCCTGCTTCTAATCCTACTGCTAGGACAAGTTGAAAATCAAAGAGATGAAAATGGTCACTTCTTGAAAACCAGCTCATGTTGCTCTGTGCATTTGCCTTTCCTTTATGTGGTCTATTTGTGGGGACTTCTTGCATTAGTCTGATTTCTAGCTCATCTCACTTCTGAGAAGTCTTCTATTACCAAGCTTAAATTTTCCTTTTTTTCCCATTCCTCTTCTGTCCGAGCTCCTCTCCTGATCCCCAGCCATCCTTTCACTGGGCTGGACCTCCCCAGTCCTGTTGTTTGTAACCTGGGAATAATGGCAAGTGCTAATCCTTCCCCTTGTGCCCTCATTCTTTATCCTTTCCACAAAGTCTTTCATCTGCAGAGAGTTTCTGCTGCTGGTCCTTTCAGGACAGGCTGTCTGCTTTTTTACTTTGCTCTTCAAGAAGCTTGGGAATAATTCGACCAGGAGGCCAGAGGGAGATCAAAGGTCACTGTAGCCTTGCAGGCAGATGGTTGGTTTGCGGCTTGCTTTCTTTTTCTCTTTAAACTTCGGGTAGCGTCATTGAAAGAATTAAAATGTAAATTAAGTTTATACTTTTATTCTCTTATTTGTGTGTGTACAGTATTTTCCCTCTCTTAATTGTTTGGATTTTGCAACCTTGAAAGAGGGTTTTTAGTTTYGGGTTATGGGGGGTTTTTTACTGCCAGGAAAATTTTGATGTTGCAACATGGAAAAMACAGGGCTTTGAATACTTGCCCTTTGTTAGAGAAAACTCCTTTAAGGATTCACATCTTTATTCTGTTTATTGATGTGGAAGTCCCTTTTCTGAAGGCCCCTCTTCTCTTTTTCCCTGAAGAAAGGGCAAGGATTCAAGTACTTGGGTTTTCCATGTTATAACATCTGTGTATTTAGTTATGGCACAGAATGAGAGCTCACAAAAGCCCTAGTGTTTCCCTGTCTCATGTTTTTCCCTGTGGAGGRCTCATATGCCGAGGGCAGTGCGGCCGTATCCACAAAGGAGCCAGCAGCATCGAAGTGACCAAGTGCTTGCCTCTCCTTTCTCGTGGTGTGGGGACCTCTGATACACCTTGGGGGTGATTCGGTGTATGGGAATATAGGTTAAAACTAGGAGCCCCCTGAGCCCAATCTGCTTGGCACCTAAATTGCCAGTTCCTCAGCTGAAGCACAAGGAGGTTGCCATCTCCCACAGAGCGCCTCATCAGGGCAAAAGTCCAGGAGGATGAAGACTGTGGTGATGGCCTTCCTGAGCTTGGAAGTGTTCGGATTGACTTGTCAATTCATGTCAAGTTTGCACTTGACCTTAACTGCTAAGCTGCAGGATAGCTAGGAACAGAGTTTCTTCCTGGCCTCACATTTTGAAGCAGAGCTGCTGTGCAGAGCAAAAAGCAACATTCAGACAGAGAAAAAGCCAAGAGGAGTCTGGCTCCGTGAGCTGCTGCTGACAGTACTCCCCCGACAGTGGCACATTCCTAGTTCTGCTCTTTGCTCCAGGGACTGTTTCTATATTTCACATTAAGAAGTCACTGAGGAAGCAGAAAGTGCCTGGAGTCCATCTCCTCTGTGCTGCTTCTCTCCCTGGAGCTGTGAACCCCAGATTCCTATCTGTGTGAGGACCCATCTAGTCACTTAAAAGCTTGCACATGTGCTTGCACATACGTAGTCAAAGGGATTTCACTAGAGGGTACCTGCACAAATCAGGTAATACCCATTGTGCTCGTTTTTCTGAGCATGAGATTGAGGTGGGCRCAAACAACTGCTTCCTGGCTGTGACTTTCTGTGGGGCACAGCCACATTTCTGGGTGCTGAAAGGGGCAAGGCTCTTCGAGAAGCGTAAAGAGCTGCTTTTGTGACTGGTTGCAGTAATGTGCGAGTCCCTTCTTAGAGTGGGCCACTGGCTTCTGATTTGCGTTGTTAAGCCCAAAGGCTGAGTAATGAAAAATGTGTCCAGCCTACARTATTTTTCTGGGTGTCTTCAGCTCCTTAGGTGCCATGGAGAATGCTCCTTTGAGTTGATCTCTATACATAACTTTACACTGGCGGGCAGTTAAGGGCATAGGAAGAAAATTCTGGCTATGTATGAAAAGAGAAGAGGAATTCAGCTGGACAACCAAATCTGAACTCCCTTAAGGCTGGGAAGGCTGTTTTGAATATGAGCTCAATGTATCCAACCTGATATCTAGAAAAAGTAGTGCAATGCTTTAGATTTCCTAGTGAATTTGTCTCTGCCCTTGTCTTAAGTTTACATGCCTGTGTTCCCTGGATGGGCACTYAGAAAACACTCAGTTATAGAGACAGAGCCATATAAAAAGTGTTCATACCTGAAGCACAAAGTGCTKCTGCTTTGGGCTACAGCGATTGCCTGGCTGCCTGGAAGTGCTTTCTGTAAGCCAAGAGCCAAGCTCTTGCCTAAGCCATCAGGATTAAGAGGAAAAGAGGGTGTAAAGCTCTAATGAAGAAGGATTCAATTAGCGTAGTTTGTCAGGACAGTTGTGGTCACACCCACTGAAGAGTGGAGAAGGAAGCTATCTTGCTGCTCAGCAGCCTCTTCTTACCCATGCAGCCAGAGACCTCAATGCTGGGTGCTCTTAACCTAATTGCTTGCAGTTTGTTCTCCAACTGGTTGCATGATAGCTCTGTAAAATGACATTTCCTTTGCCTTCACTGAATGACTGTCACTACTTCAGACATAGTCACTGGCTTCTCTCTCCTCACTGCTCACCCAAACGCTTTCTTTAATGTGCCTCTTTACTTCCTCTTTGGTCAGGTTTGTGGGAACTTRACCAAATTTGTTCTTGGAAGTCCTGTTCTATGTCTTACACAGACTATGAATTTGATTCCAGTTTTTGGAAGAATTGAGGTAGGGACAAACTTGCTGTGCTTTGTTCCAGGCTTATTTCCACATTGGCTTTYATGTGGTGCCAGTGTGGCAACTGCCTGTAACGGGTAACAGCTGATTTAAAGAGTACCAGAGGAAGAGGGTGCTTRCAATTTTCTCTGCTCATGATATTTCAATGTCTTCTGGCATCCAATCTGTAGAAGCTGACATTTTGAAAGAAGGTGAATGCTGGCTAAAATCCCAAATCTTCTAACCCTTTTGGAAAGCCAGTAAAATCACCTCCCCCTTTCTGCTTGCTACTTCCCCATTGCCATATGCAAGAACCTTTCAGAAGCTTTTATGCCACAAGATTACACCAGAAGTTTAAGTAAAGCTGCTTGCATCTGACCCTTTTTCAGAGCTGATACTTTCCAGGATATGGTCTCATTTTGCMTACAGAGGATCCAGATAACTCTCTCTCCTTATTTTTTTTCACAATTTATATAGCATAGAACTATTAGGATTGGGGTTTTTTATTTTTAGAAGAGCTTGCTGGAAGTTAGGGACTTCTTTGGCCAACCACATCACCCTTAACTTTGCATGAATAACTCATTTGAGATTAATTTTAACCTCCACTGCTGCATGTCTTTTTATTTCCAAAGTGCCATTGCCGAATGCTGCCTGGGCTTGCTTGCCTTTCTATGAATGCTGTAAGTGAATTAGCTTTAAATAGCAGCTGCTGACGCAGCAGCTCTGCCTGTGTTTAGTGCGATGCCATGGCAAACATCCAGGCGAGGCAGGAACAGAGCGCTGTGCTGTTGGTCTGGTGTGCATACAGCCCCCAGTGCCCTTGTAACTTCAGACCGCAGTGCCCAGGCCCTGCCATCTCGTGGAGTGAGGGGACAGGAGCTGGGGTTGGGTCTATGGGTGCTATAGAAATGGGAGAGCTGGGGGTTCTTCAAATGCTCCTTGGAGAGGCAGTCAGATTCCCCCAGCAGGAGCATCACCAAGGGTTGCGTATGTGTATTTGAGAGGGACGGGAGCATGTGCTGGYGTCAGCTCGGAGACCTGCCAGCCCTGCCCTGACATTGCATCCACCTGGGGCAAGAGTGATGAGGACAGCCCAATCTCTTTACATGTTGGGTAGATAGCAAGGATTAATTTCCTTTTCCATCCTAGCCACATGGTCTTGGCCTTATTCCATGCTAGCTCTTCTGCCCAGGGCATAGAAAATCACCAGTGCAAACAGGGTGTGTGGGTTGCCTTTTTTTTTCCCTGTCCCTTTTTTGTACCTTCTTTAAGATTAGCCTGTATGTCTTTGAGCTGAGAACCTTGTTCTCTAGGTTTAGAGGAGTGTACAGCATAAAAGRCTACAAAATTACAGCCATGGCTTTTCAGCAAGTTCAGCTACTCAACAGTCAAGCCTAAAGCTCTGGGTCTTTGCAAGCATCTGGAAGCTCTTCCCATTGCAGACAATCCAGGAAACAGCCCTGCATGACAAAACAGCTATGGGAAACAAATGAATACAGTGAAAGTTTGGAGGACTGGCCATCACAAAACGTGGTCTCCGAGTCTTCCAGCATAGCTGCCTTTCCTGTAGATGTGTAAGTAGTGCATGGGCTGAGTTGTGGGGCATGGTTTTGTGTATAGTACGTTTGGCATGTTAGCACAGCCAGCTACCCATGCTGATTCAGCAAGTTGCACCAGCGGTGAAGGGGGCTTTATCCTGGCCTCAACTGGAAGTCAAGGCAGCCTGAGTACCTGTCCCTACAGRGAGCATCTTGTTAACACTGTGGATCTGCTGAGACTAGAAAAACCTGTGTAAAACTGTGCTGCTCTGTCAGTGGTACTCACCTGCTGCACAGTTGCTATCCACCAGTTCCCTGGGCTTTCCCTTTCACCTGTGGGCAGCAGATACTACAATATGACTGTTACAGCAGAGATGGAAACAGTTTTCCCATCCATCTAAACAGATTGGGAAGTTAAAATGTTCCCAGTCTTCCAGAAGATCCTGCCTTTGCCTCTAGGGTAAAATGATGCATATGGGAATTTACTTTAGAACAGCCAATACCCTTTGAGTTTATGCCCTGTTTGTATTGGCATAGCCTAAGCTGATAACTCCTGTAGTCATTTTTACCTTCCTCCTGCTAGCCAAGGTCCTGGAGTTGCATTAAGCTGAGGCCCAAGAACTGGCACTGACGATGTGCCCCTGTATGTGATATTTATCCAGAAGGCAGTTGCAGCTTCTGTTAGATGTGGCCCGTGCTGCAGCTGGTGGGACCCCCTGTTAGGGAGAGTAGTGGAGAAGCAGTGACTTAGGGCCRTATTAGGGAAGAGGTTAATCTACTGTGCAACAGTAGTAACGSTCCACCTGGGATGCCTCCTCAAATGGGAGTGTTTAGGAAGTTTGGTTCTAGGTTTAGGCATCTTCACTGGCTGCCTTGTAATGCAAGCCTGTGCACAGGCACGCATCCACTGTATAGGATAAACAAGTCATTTAAAGCTTTTTCTTCTCTTTTAGCTAGCTAAATATTTAGGGGAGCCCCTCAAGGCTCTACCATCTTGCTCTGAAAGCACAGAATTGTTTGGAAATAACATCCAGGTACTGAGAAAGGGAAAATAACCTAGAGTAGTATGTACGTGCATCTCCCAGCTCTACTATGCTGTACAGTTTTTAGATCGTCCCTTTCATTTAAACTGGCGTTTACTTACTCTTCCAATCTTGGGATTTTCCATGCGGGCATCAGAGAAAGCTGGAAGAGGACAAGACCAAGGGCTACAAGATATTTTGAGCCATACTTGCTCCCCTCCCTAAGTTCAGTGGTCAGGTTTGATGCTTTGAAGGAAAGTGAAACCCACGTAGTCCTCTTCTTCTCTGTCAAATGATGACAGAGTGATGTGTGGGGATCTGGGGGCACCATTCACTTTGTAATGAGAAACTAACTTGTCTATCTGACTTAACTTTCTTCAAATCTTTCAGCCTTCAGTAGGACCAAGGCCAGTGGAGGTAGAAATGCGATGTAGGACGCAGAGTAGTGACAGCAGCCATGACTAAAAATTTTCATCTCTTCTGTCCTAGTTCTAGATACTGCAGGCCAAGAGGAGTTCAGCGCAATGCGGGAGCAGTACATGAGGACAGGAGATGGTTTCCTGATAGTCTACTCTGTCACAGACAAGGCCAGCTTTGAACATGTGGACCGGTTCCACCAGCTGATCCTCAGAGTCAAAGACAGGTGGGTGCTGCAGACAACGGTGCTCCCTCACCCCTGTGGGGGCAACACGGTATGGGGAGGTTGCATGTCTTGCTCTGCCTTCAACMTGCTAGGTGTCTCAGGACAAACCCTTGCATGCTCTGTGCCTGTTTTTTAGACGTAGATACAGGGAATAAGAAATATTTTACATTTTCTGATAAGCATTTAGAGCTTTCTATATGAACAAGTTCAGTAGGGCCTCATGAGAAAGTGAAAATGATATTGGAAGGGAAAAACTCTAGCCAGAGTGCTCCTARCAGTAGGATGAAAAGGAAAGATAACACTCCCGTGAAAGTAGTCAGTTTGGCTCTGAATAAGGAAGAGTGATGCTCTGGGCACATCACAGCACTTAGGAAACTCCTGCAGAGAGTCAGCAAGTATTTATTCAGGCCTGATCTTTTTGTGTGTGTCCTGGCAGCACCCTCGGTTTCCCTGGCTTCAGTATATGCCAAACAAACCTTAAAAGGCCTTACATGATATGGGGCTGCAACCAAACATCTTCAAGGAGAAAACACCTCATGTCAGTTGAAGGCCAACAGAGGAGAGAGTGTATTTCTTAACTGGGGGCATAGTGCAGTTAACTCATTGCGCTCTTTAGCATTCATCTTCAACGAACGAACAAGCTGTAATACCCATCTCTGCGTGACTGGGGGWAAAGCAGGACGTGCACCTCAGTAATCTCCTGGCAAACACATAGGAGAAGGTAGGGCTGGAAGTTAAATCACGGTAAGCAAATGCATCCTGGCAGGCTGAAAAGGAAACTCGGGGGCTATCAACCAGATAACTCTCTCCCCATCCTAGTTCAAGAGATTAATCTAGTTTCACTGGGTGGAGTGTGAATTAAGCCCTTAGATGTCTGTAGCTTTAAAACACTTAGTTTTTCCGTTCATAATGGCTTTTAATTATGAAAGTCATCAAGCAAAGCCACTAGAGGGTTCAGTCCTCATTGCTGGCTTCCTTTCACAGTTCTGAATAACTTCCCCGCAGGAAGGGTGGACTCGTATCATGTGAGGTTCACAGCTGACAGCTCTTCCAGTAAAGCATCCAAAGCAGAGCCCACAAGGGTGAAAAGTAAAGGAAAACCCACCCTTTGATTTCATCTAAACGAACAAAAATGTCAGTTACTCAGACTGCCTCCTAGATATGGACAACATTCTCTTCACGGACAACTTAGCTTGGGCTGCAGTTAAATCTGGCTTTGCAAGCTAAAGAGGACAGGACASTGGTTCCTGTAACCTGCCCTGAACAGATGTTGCTTTTATCAAACTTCATGAAAATAAGATGTGGTATTCATTGTTTTGTCTCGAACTGAAACTTTTACCCCTCCTCATACCCRTAAAAACATAACAGTTAGTGTGTGAGAACCAGGAAGTGAAACAGGCTGGTAAAATTGTTTTTGTTTCCAAGCTCAATGCGACTGAAAAGCATAAAGCAAGGGGTTTAATGTTTCATCTAAAATCTGAGATTGTTTGGCAGATCACAGCAATAGTAACAGCATGAATCGAGAAACCATCCTGCCAGATTTGCACTTAGCTGGGAACAAAGCATAGCTAAGGTGTTCAGRCTAGCAGGCAGCTTTGGTGACTTCACATATAAACAAGTTGCAGTTTGTTTCTTCAGTGGAGTTGCTCGAAGCCTTCATCCCGTTTCTTGCTGTATCCTTAATTATAGCAAAATCTCCAGCTGTAGTAGCTTTGTCCAGCCAGCGGTCATACAGTTCACAGCAGGGAACAAAGTGCCCACCGAGTTTTATGCCTGATATAAGGGAAAAAAAATGAGACACACTGTCCAAATGTGTCCACACTTACCAATGTGCACAAGCCAGAAGAAATTAAGTAATTCAGACAAGCAAGTGTTTTGCTCCAGAATAATCAGAGTTAAGATATATCAACACTCAGGTTTTATAATTAAACGCAAATTATCAGAACAAATAACTGTGAGACTCATTCTAATGCAGAGTGCAATACCGTGTATTCCTGCAGTGCAGAGCARTGGGGCAACATGCCAGAGAGAAGATGGAGCCCCTATCTGTTTCGATGAAAAATGACACAAACTCTCTGAAAATTTAAAGTTACTCAGCGAAGCGTTTTACACGGAAATGAGTATGGTCAGCTGGTCCTTACACCCATAAAATAAGCTCTGTTAAAGCAGAAGGCTGGAATCACTTTAGGGGGATTTAAAGATAAGAAAACAATATTGCAGTTAAAATGGTGAAATATCACAATTATCGAGTGATAATTGACAGTATCACTACTAGCAGTTAGTAAAGGAGATTTGTAGCACCTGAGGACCTGGCTCATGCATCTCATCAGGAAAGCCTTAAACATCATGTGCTGTGGATAGATGGGTCACCTTTTAGGCACTGGTTGAAGGCAATCGCTTATATGCCTGATAAAGAAATATTGAGCATTATTACAGAGCTAGATGSTTTTGGCACAAAAAGGCAGTTGGACGTCAGGTTTTGGCTCCATTATTAGAAGCGGAAGAAGATAGGTAATGGCATTCAGAAACTCAGCAAGACTCTGTAGTTCCCTGCAGCCTCCTTCCAGCTACCACTGCCGGTCCCTCAGTTTGTGTTAGGGTAACAACTGATGGCGATGCTCTTTTTTTGCCCCTATTCGGTGTCCTCCRAAGTGCCAGCCCCTAGAGTCTGTCTTTTCCTCCTCCACTCTTGCAGTCAAGGGCCAAGCGCAATTCCTTTTCTTCAGCAGAGCTTCACTAAGGACTGTCCTAAAGGGCTCTCCAAGATGCCTTTTAACCTGGCAATGRCTAGCAGCTGCCAAGATCATGGTTAGCAAAAAGCCTTAGCTGTTGTAAGAGTCCCATTTTCCTGCCCAGAATCTAACTCTGTGCCTAAGTTAATGCCTTTTTACAGGTACAGACTAATGCTGTAGTTTTTCATACAGTTGGATCTTACGAGACTTTGTTATGAGACTTTGAAAAAATGACAACTCTTAAGTTCCTGAAGTGCCTGAAAATAAAGGTGAATGTATGCACGCACGCAGGTTGTCAAGCTAAATGTCTCACACAGGTAACATGAACGTGCATCTGTAGCACAGTGTTAGCGCTGCTGTGATTTTTWTATATATATATATTTCTTTATGTGGTATTTCTGGAGCTGGAAATGTTAGATGATGGCAGTATTAGAAAGTGAAACTTCCACTGAATGTTTTTTTTTTTATTGTATTCTGCTAATAACTTTGTTGTTGTTSTTCTTCCAGAGAGTCTTTCCCAATGATATTGGTGGCAAACAAAGTTGATCTAATGCATTTACGGAAAATCACCAGAGAGCAGGGAAGAGAAATGGCAACAAAACATAATGTAAGTTTGCGGGATTGTTTAATCAGTTGTTGTAAGTCCCATTTCAGGCATTCAAAATTGAATTCACTACTCATTTGGAGCTGAATTAGAGTATCTCTCTTATAATCACACATTTGCAATTACTATTTCAAATGCTACAGAGCAGGAGCTGTACAGTTTCCTTTCAGCTGGGCCAGTTCRTCGCTGAAACTAGAACCTCTGCTGCACGCCAGACTGCAGCGAGGCTGTGACCATCGCGAAGCCGTGTGTACCGGCTGTGGGCGCGTGGTGTGAAATGCAAACCTTCAAAACGCGGGGCAGACAGCACRCCCTCCCAGGGCGAGGGGGCAGAGGAAGCGGTTAGGTGGTACCCCGACGTGTCCGTCCATACGAAGTCAGCGTGTTAAAGGTGATGAAGTTAACAGGGCTGTAAAGCCTATATAAACGTGGCCTGCTGTGTTAGCTCTTCAATATTCATACTGTAGTTCAGCCCGAGAAATAGGTCTCAGATTGGTATAGATCRCACGATAGTCCGCTAATCACCTCTAAATGCCCGTAGTCCTAAACACCCAGAGGAAGGCGGCAGCTCCAGGAGAAGGAACTTAAGGGAAAGGTAAATGCCAACAAGCCTGAGACCTCTTGGCGGCTTACTATGCCTGAAGGGCAAACTGCACTAAGTTTCTAAGGGGAGTTCAGCAGGGCATGCTCGTTCCTTCACCTCCCCAGCGAAGACAATTTCTGTAAGAGCCAGTGCACCTAGACAACAGCGTAACACGTTGCACTCGTCTGTAGGCACGCTCTTCGGGAAAGGCCACGTATGAAAATACCTTATCGGAAGGCAATTTTATAAATCTGCCAGCACGTTGGACAAGCACTCTAGAAGGCCCCATCTGGTTGTCAGGYTTTGAAGGAGAAGATCGTTTTACACTAAAGGGGAATTGTAGTCATGAAATATTCATGCAGTAGTCCTAATAAAATGTGGCAAGCAAGAATTTTTGGCAAGTGCTAGTCTTTCAGCAACCTTCAGCTATTTTCGTGTCTGCAAGCAGCACTCAGTGGAAAAGAGCATCTGACTTAATGAG
Organism: Rhea americana; assembly: GCF_003343005.1. Taxonomy (NCBI): domain Eukaryota; kingdom Metazoa; phylum Chordata; class Aves; order Rheiformes; family Rheidae; genus Rhea; species Rhea americana. Next base: position 3,867,707 of record NW_028186457.1, read on the forward strand.
GTCTGTGATCATTCTTCCTAAAACCTGGAACTTCATTGTAGCAGCTGTTTTGTATGTCACTTATTCCGTATCTTTTGTAAGCACTTGCTGACCTTACTGTGAGCATGAAGTTGTTGATAGTGGTGTCAGGACAACACTTTATGTACCTGTATTTCTCCAGTCTCTTTGGGACTCAGTTTCTGCAGTCCTTGGGGTATTTATTTTGAAACTAGTTTGCTTATAAACACGTGAGCTGTTCCTAACATCTTTTGTAATTCACTTTTGTCCTTCAGATTCCTTATATAGAAACTAGTGCCAAGGATCCACCTCTGAATGTTGACAAGGCCTTCCATGATCTCGTTAGAGTAATCAGGTAAGCTGTAAACTCTTCATTAGTGCCCACTGATGATTCAGGTGTCCTAGAGTGGATCACCTTTCAGGGTGGCAGGGGAGAGAGGTGGTTTGGTTTAGGGGTGGGGATTTCTGGGTTTTATTAAACTTTCTTCCGTATCTGCAAATGGATGTTAGTAACACTTAGTTACCTTTGTAAGATACAGTGCTAGGCAGTTTGAGCACTGACTGTGGCCGTGATAAAATTGCATTAGCCAATGAGCAGTACAAAACTTACTATAACAATCAGCTTTAAAAGGACAGTATTAAAGCTTGGGACTAGTAATTTGGGTTTTCATAGCTTTGTAGTCTTGAGGTCATGCATTGCCAGAGGCTAAAGGAACCAGCTATCTTCTAATCTTGTAGGTTACATTTAACATTTTCTGCCCACTAAATGGAAAAAATTAAGCCATTCTGTATGATCTAATGGCTAAGCCRCAGGTTTCCTCCTCAGACAGCAGCCAGTTGTTTGCAGTTTTGGCACGAGCTGCCTTTGTTCGCTTCGGCAGCTCGCTTCGCTCCCTGGGTGCTGCCCTGCTCCCCCAGCTGTCGGGGGGCTGGCGTTGCACGCCGTGCCCGGCCRCTGCCCCCCGGGAGAGGAGCTGCACGCACATCTCCGCTTCTCCGCCAGGAACCTCCGATCTTCTTCAAGGAGCTTCGTTTTTATGACACCGGCTGTCAGACAGATTTTTGTGGGCCTTCGGTTTTCACATGTTGGGAAGGTGCTGTTGGAGACGTGACCTGAGGTAGCGCTCCTCGCCGTCACGCAGCCCAAGGGSCTCGCTCGGCAATTCAGCCAGGAGGCATTTGTTCACGGCGTTCCTGTACTTGTGACTGTCTCAGCACAGCCTCGAGTCAGCCTCCATCAAAAGCAGATGGTATTGCCCACTCTTCCCACATATCTCAAAAGCAGGGGGCAGAAAATCTTTGGAGAACTATGGAGCTGACTTGGAAATGTCCCAAGCTATTTCCCAACTGTTCTGTAACTCAGCATTAGTTGGCTAGATACTGCTTTTTGTGTTACAGCAAGCTTTTACCATAAACTATTCTGGAGAAAAGAAAAAAAGATGGTTTCGCTTTTTCTGTATAGTGTCACTGCAGACAGGCACAGGCCAGAAGCAGCATTTTAATGATATGTGTTCACTAAGTTCAAGTTGTGAAAATGCACCCTATGGCTTCAGATACAGGTAATCTACTTCAGTCCCCTTCGTAGTTATGAAAGTTTTTACCRGCAGACAAGACCCTTTGTGGCATCATGGGCACCAGAAATGTTTTAAAAAAGTTGAACACTGGTGAAGTCAGAGAACAGAGAGCTGTTGTGCGTGCTACCTGATCGCTTGCTGCAAAGCAAATTTGCTTGGTCTTTGGAAACTGCAGAACTGTCTGCAGCTGGGGGATACCATCACCCACCAAACAGTGCTTTTTTTTWWWAAAAAAAAAAAAGTGAGCTTTACCCAATACAGTTTAAATCTATATAGCTCCCTAATAAACGTGTCATTTCTGGAGTGCTTTACGGATTCAGAGGCTCCTGATAGCCTGTGTGTTTGCAGGGTGAGGGTTCTCATGCAGGGTTGACAGCATCTGTGCTCCTTGCACTTGGCCAATTCCCAGTTTGTTTAGTTCCTTGCAAGAGCTCATACTGTCTGAAAGTAATCTAGAAAAGAGCAGGGTTCTTGTATCCACCCAGCAGATCTTTTAAATTTCATGATAACTCTTTTACACTGCAACAGTGCTGTGTTTATGTAAACACTGTCAGAGTAGAAATCTTGAACACGTGCGGGACGTGGTTTTCTGGATCTCTAAAATAATTCCAGAATGCTATAAGCAGCTTGCTGCTCCTTYGTGTTTATACAAATTAATTTAAAATATTTTTTTATTCCTGATTTCTAGTTTTGAGCCTCAAAGTTAAGTTTTTCATATTATTGCAAGCATTTGGTGGCTGAGGCTGTCAAAATAGATAAATAGATAGATACATGCGCACACACACACACACCAAATAATAATAATTTGTTCCCTAGCTATGCCTCATTCTGATTTGAATAACTTGTTCTAAACAGTTTAGTGTCTGACATTACATAGCAAAAGTGGCTCATTTTTTTTAACTTTTGAAAAGTTCCAAGTTTGTTATTTAGACTCTGTGAATCCAAGGAAGCTGCCTGTGTTCATACGGTTTATCTTGCAGTAAAATCTATGTCTGCTGACTCTGTCTGGGGTGTTTGAATTACAAAACGTTTTTTTTTGCTGGATTTGCCACTCTGGGCGAGGTGAGTGGCTGGCGTAAAGAGGCACGGCTCCCCCGATGCCAGCGTGTACTCGATGCTGCAGAAGGGTCAGCGCAGCGCGGATCTGGCCCCGCGCTGAGCCGTCGAGCCCGCGTTTAAATGCTCTGCCTCTCGCCCTCCTCCCCGACYGTCCCTGGTAAGCGATGCGGCGCTTCCCCAGCCTCCCTGCTTCCCGGGTGCGTTTAGCAGCCTGTGGGCAGGGGGGCGGGTGGCCCTTTACCCGGGGCTGGGAGGGGGACAAAGTGCCCCCTCATCCCGCCATACGTCCCACCTTTACCCTTGGTCGTTGCTTTTGGCTTCTCCCTCCTGCCTTGAGAACGGCGGCGGTTGCTGCCGTGGCTGTGCAGGGTGAGGAAGGGCGCGTGAAGATAGCTACGATAGGGAGAGACGTGGATACCGAGGGGGGTGTGTGTGTGAAGATGTATACATGGTGTGTGTATATATATGTATATATATATATATATATATATGCACATCTCCAGGTGTGGAAGTACCTACCTGTGTGTGTGCGTATATACATGTTTAAATATACATCTGCGCGCACAGATGATGTCTGCCCCAACCCGGTGAGCGCCTGTGTCTCACCCGCTGCTTTTCCTCTCCGTCTTCCACGACAGGCAGCAGATCCCAGAGAAAAGCCAGAAGAAAAAGAAGAAGACCAAGTGGCGCGGGGACAGAGCCACGGGCTCCCACAAACTGCAGTGCGCGATTTTGTGACCGAGGGCGGCCCGGGGGGGCCCCGATGCGGCCCGCGGGCGCCCCCGGCCGGGACGCGGCGCCGGCTCCTTCCCGCGGCCTCCGCCGTGATTTATTTAAAAGAAACAACAACAAGAGCAAAAGGAAAAAAAAAAAAAAAAAAAAAAAAAAAAATTTCCAAAAAAAAGAAAAGTAAAAAAAAAAAAAAAAAAAAAGGAAGAAAAAGCGTTGGTTTTATCTGCAGACGTTTCTCCGTGTGACCCGTTTAGAAGCAGCCGTGAGCAGCCCCCGTTTGGTACAGTCGTGTGTGCATGTGTGGGGGAAGGAAAGGGCTTTTCTTTCCCCCCCCTTTTCTTTTTTTCCTCCCCTCTCTCCCCTATTCCCTCTTCCCCCTCCCTTTTTCTTTTTCCCCGTTGTTTGCTCAGTGAGCATTGGGTCGGGGAGAAACACGGCTGGGGGTTGGATTTTTTTGCACTGAACTCTCTCTCTCTCAACACGGCGRTGCCAAAACACGACTTCATACGAAAGTGCATAGATGCGAAGGAAGAAAATGAATCCCAGCTGCTCTGGGCGCTCCAGACATTGTGTCAGACTCTGGAGGGCGGCCAGCTCGCGGGCCAGAAGCGCCGGCGCGCAGAAGGAGCTTCRGGCGCGGGGCGGGGGGAGGGTGTTCTGGTTTGGTTTGTTTTTTCTTACCCTTTGTCACGAGGTTTTGTTTCTGTTTTGTAATTTGGGGCATGTCGAAGTTAAGACATTTTGTTAACCTGGAGGTATTTAAATTAAAATAATTTACAAATGGAAGAGTAYGGCATCTTTGAGGGGTAAAACGGGAGGAGAGAGGAAGTAAAACCTGACCCGAATTTGTTATCTGGGTGTTGGATTTCTCCTTCGTAAGTATACGKAAAGTGGTGCAACCTAAATCCTTCTTTATTATTTCCTTAACCTTTCCCTGCAAAGCCACTCTGGGATCGATGAATTGTTTTGCTTTTCCCAGGCTCATCCAACYTTTTTTTTTAAAAAAAGTGTATGGGCTTTGGCTCAGCATTTCTTCATTTCTTTCCCCGTGCTCCCTGTCCCTCAAAGTTGGTGACTTGAAGAGGTGTTTTCAAAGTGACTCAAGTAGGATGTTTTTTCATGAGCTTAGTRTATCTAAAATGTTTCACTGAAAACAGTAGAGTCCAAGTATCTTTATGCTTTATGAAAAGGCAAGGCAAAAAAACACTGCAGTAGCTCAGGCTGCTGTCTGTAACACCAGAAATACAGACCTGCATATCCTGGAGGCGCCACGTTTTCTTTTGCACCTCTGCTGGCACTAAGAATTGTGGTGGTAATTTTTTTTCACAATTTAATAGATTGTCATCTGCTGGACTGAAGCCATCAGCTCAATTCACTGGGTCACCAACCCCCCTTAAAAGTAACAACTTGCTTTTCATCAGTTTGAATCCTATTCAAATATGCTTTATGGGCATGGCTTAAAATATTGGCAGAGCRTGAATGCCTGAGATTTGTGTGTCTGGATGCGGAAAATCCTGGTACTGGGTGCAGAAAGTATGTTCAAGATGGTGGATCACCACAAACTTAGTTGTTTGTATTTGCTTTGTGTGATCTGTTTGCCAGTGGCTTTAATTTCTTGACTCTGCAGGCCACCGTGTAAAACAATGAGGAACTGGAGTCGGCTGGCTGATTATTTTGCAGGTGAGTGCAGCTAATGAAAATGTTTTCCTAATTTGTCATCCTTCMTCATGACCAAAAGATGGCAAATGTCTAAAGCGATCTCAACAGGCTGCTTAGCATAACGTTGCCTCAACTGTCTCTGTCCTCTTTCGTGTGATGGCAGATGCTGGGGATGGATTAGGGAGGGGATATTGAAAAAATATTTTTCATGGACTCTTGTTTTGGATAGGGGCCATATGCTCCAGTACAACTGCAACACTCTGTGTCAGCTAAGATCTGGCTCCAACACATCACAGGGTTTCTCCCACTAAATTGTTTCCTTGTTGGCTGAACTGAGGTGCCTGAAAGCATAAAGGTAAAATCCTGACTCTTAAGACTTGGTTATCTTCTGTGGGGTGGAGATCTCCCTGYAGATATCTCATTTATCTGCCCTGGCAACCTCTAGCAAATCACAAGGTATCTAATATTTACAACCCAAACAACTTGCTTTAATCCTGTTATTGTCTTCCAGCCACAATCCCTGTCTAGTCTGACTYGTGGCTTGATTTTTTTTTTTTAATTATGAACAACTAATGCCATGCGATCCCTCATGCAAGAAGATGATGGCGTTTTCAGGCAGGGCTGCTAATATGCCCGAGAGCCATTCCACTTGRAAGTAACCTGGTTTCTGCTGAAGCCCTTCATCCTTATTGTTTTTATCTAAACCATTGGGATCGCTTGCCTGAAAACAGCATGTGTGTATCTTAAGTCACATCTGCTGGGTGCTCAGCACTACATGGGAGAAATTACGTGCTTTTTCTGAAGCATCTTAATTGTTTCTTCAGCTTCTTTAGCAACTAGCAGATATTGCAGAATAACAGGGCAGAGGGGGAAGAGCAGATGAGCAACTCACTGTGCATAATAGCGAATGAGGAAAGCAGGCGTGTTTTTTTCCTGTGTTAATTGGTTCAGAGCAAGGTGTTTTTTCCAGTGGGGATCAAGTCTCTAATGAACATCGTGAGGGTTATAAGCAGCCTGGGGTACGCAAAATAGTGAAGGGACATAAAGCCTGTTGCCATCTAACTCAGCCGTTCCCATCCAGGTCCGTTACCAAACCGAGAGCATCTCTCCTGCGGTGCACAGCGCCTTGAGCCCAGGGTTGCAAGATGCTGTTACGGATGCTGTAGAAAGCACCAGGTGTGCTGGTGGTAGCTGACTTTTCCTATGGAATAGCCAACAGAAAAGGACATTTCTGCTTTGGTCAGGGCCAGTCTGGGGGCAGATCTCAGAAGCATGCGGTGGGGGGCCTGTTTTCCAAAAATCTTGTAGTAGAAGTGATTTAACCTCACCTTCAGCCCCTGGGTAAAACCTRCATTCACTCATCTTGTAGCAGTCTGTTTCCCCTTCCGCTAGACGACAGTTCGGAGAGTAGAGGTGACCAGAGCCTTACCTTATTTTCAATATATATTTTCAAAGAAAATGAAAATGTTGAGAAGAGAGGGATAAAACTTTGCAGTTACTTGGATTTGATAACCAAATAGCTTTTCTTTGTTTTTAGGCACTGACCAGTATTTGTCAAACACAAAAATTTTCTTAAGCTACATAAGTTTTGGCATTGTAAAGGCATACTTCACCTCTCAAAATTTTATGGAAGAAATTGCAGCCTGGGATCTCRTCCTAGATGTGCCATTGCCTTAGATAAATCACAGCGCTGTTCCTCCCTCAAGTGTTCTGTCTGTAAAGCAGGGATAACGATACCAGCTTGTCTTGTAACAGGCTTTTGAGATGTGTAGCATTCTTTGCACAAGCACTGTGGTCTGTCTACCTTTGCCCTTCACTTAAGGAAAAGGGGTAGAAGGGAAAAGAGAGGAAGTACCTGGCTTAAATAGATGTATTTTCCTCTGATGTGAGTGACATGAGCAGAGGAATTAATTGCCCTGCCAACACTAAATGGAACAAAAGTCTTAGGGGAAAAAAAAATCACAAACCTGTCCATGCCTACTGATGGTGGGCTACCTACAAACCTAGTTTCTTGGCTGTCTCAACCAAGACCAGAGCTATCACTGTCAAAGCTGTTGAATGAGAGCCTGGGTATGTCTGAACAAACCATGCTCAGGTGACGGTGTTCAGCATGGAAAGAGCAGAGATGGTGAGCACAACAGCAGCAAGAACTTAGAGGCTGAGATTACTTGGCATGAATCACATGTTTCTGTTTAACAAGAGGCCATTGCAGGGTGATGTTCTGTTCCTTAATCTGTCAAAATTAATTTTGGCTGAATTTTTAAACCTACAGCTGTACTCAAATTTGTGAATTGGGATAGGCTTGAGGGGTTTAGACATATATTGTGTGTCTAGTCTTAAGAGGAAATGAGCAGGCAGCATTTTTTATTAGGCCTGGAGTGGACAGCATTATAATACTGGTTCTGATTTTTTTTTTTTTTTTAATTGTTACCATCCTAGAGGCGGAAACATGACTGCCCAGAGCCTTGTTCAGCCCTGGTAGTTTCAAGGGATGGTCACTACAAATGGTCTCAAGCTGAAGTGCTTGAGAAGGAAGTGATTGCCCCAGAGCTCTGTTAAGCAGCCATTAGAATATAAGAGTATTTTAAGTAGCACAACTCGCAGACTACTCCGCATGTCAGGCTTCAGCTATTCATTTACTAASGATGTGGAGGGCTTGAGAAAAGCTTGGCAGGAGAGAAACATCCAAGGCATTGAGACAACTGTCGTAAAAGCTCACGGAGGTGGAAGTGAAGAGATGGTCTCTGCATCTTGAAATCCAGCGCAAAAAGCCTGGATTTCCATGGCCAAAGCTACTGTACCTGCTGTAGGTTGGGCAGGAAGGAGGATCTTTAGTGTATCAAGTGCTGCATTACACCTACATCTTTATCACTGCAGTAACAGGGAGATTTAGGATGCTGCTGCACAGGGAGAGCTGAAGTTTTTGGAAATAGCTCCCTGTGCTGGCAGGTGTGCTAGGGCAGCCATCACTTGGATCTAGTGCTATTTGGGGTACTTTGAGATATCCAAGATGGGACTTTTGGATGCAACACAGGACCTGTGGGAGATCTGTGCCTTTCTGGAGCAGCAGCCAGAGGCCAGGTGAGAGTCTCCTGAGCATCTGAAATGGCTTTACATGCCTGTCTTTAGGTGGCTAGTTGAACCCATGGTGATTTGAGAGGCTTTCGTGCCCTTTCTTATTTTACAGTGCTGCCATGAGGAAAGTTGCAAAAGCCTGTGTGTATTCTCGCTTCTCTTCTGTAAAGTGACCTCACCTGTTTTTTAGGGACCTACCAATGCTTCAAAACAAAGCCTGAAACAGAAGTCACCCTTTTTGCATAAYGCATTAATTGCATCTTGCAGCCAAAGCGTTCTTATGGGTATTGCTTGTACAATTAGGCTATAAATAATTCAATATTTGGCTATCAGAGATCCCATCGATATTATGCAGGCTTCCCCCCACACACATGCGAGGAGAATAAATGTTTCACAAGTGATCTCACAGACACAGTTACAGGTTTCTGTGAAGACCTGGAGCACACACGCAACAACACAGGCTTGGGAGATGGTGCTGGGTGTGCAGGACCCGGGACGGGGAGTGGAGAGGAGCTGCAGCGTGAGGTATGTTCGTATCTGATTTTTCCCACCGCTGTGGCAAATTGCGACGGTTTCCCTTCAGCTCTGAGAAGCCATGAAAGTGGCCAGCAGATCAGGCAGGCCAACAGCTGCCTACGGCATGAGACTTTGCAGGAGGAGAGACACGTGGGCGCTGCGGTGCCCGGGAAAGGGAGGGGGACAGCGAAGAGGAAGGCTGATATTTAGCCCGTGAGCCCCTCCGGAGCAGCGAGGGCAGGGCTGAGGGCTAAACCGCTTTGACAGGGAAGGGTATGGCRAGAAGAAATGCGTGCAGAGCAGAGTACAAAATCACCTAATCCCATCTGCACTCAGCCCAGCAGTTTAGGGGGAGCTTTTGTATTTGTTTTGAATCCAGGACGCTTTCTTTTTGCCAAATCCCAAGGGGACCAGCAGTGTCACGAGGCAGAGCGAAGTGCCAAGCCTAACAGAGCAGCTGGACTTGATGCAGGAGTAACTATTTCTCTGGCCTGATTTCTATCCCTCCTCTCAGGTCTCTATTGTGCAGACCAGGGCATGGACAACACAGGCAGAGTGCTCAAACTGGGCATAAAATAACCTGAGGAATAAATAAGCAGCAAGAGAAGGCTGCCTAACCAGTCTGAAAGCAAGGTATTCGGCAYGCCTCTTTGCATCTCAATAGCCCGTGTCCCCTTAAAGCTGGTGCCTTAGTGCTGGGAACCTGCTGAAAGGCCCGGGCACATGCTCATGGTGCTGGGCATTCTTCTGTGTAAGCTTCATAATAAAAGCTGTGTTTGAAACAACAGTCCCTGGATGCAAACCGACAAAAAGCAGGAAATTCAAAGTGAAGGCTGATGCACCAGGCTCTGCTCACACAATTGTGGAGGCCGAACAAAGCACAATGGTGCGCGCTGGGGACAGAGTGCTCCCCTTCCCTCCCCCAGGAACTTCCTGCCTTTCCCTCATATTGGTTTCCAAACCTTGAGAAGAGCTTTAAGCTGATTTCTGGYATTGAATTTTCCACAGAGCTGGTCGCGGAGTTTCGTTCCCACATTTTTGCCTAGCGAGGTGAAGTGTCTGTCTTGTCTCCTCTACCACCCTTTGGCTAGAAAAGTTAGAGCTCTGATGCGTGGGTGTCTGGACATCCTTGGCAGAAGGTGTTGCGTGGAGAGGAGGATGTATGCAGCAGGAGAGGAGGAAAGCAAAAGTGTCACACCACGGATATTAACTCCCTAAAGTCAGAGGTGAGCCTCTGCTAGGTTTTTGTTGGTTTTATTCTTGCATGTAACAAATACCCTTGGAGAATTCAGACAGTACTTGCTCCCCTAAGAACAGCTAAGTGGCACTAAGGATTTTTCATTGAAGGATCTTAAAGCATTTTTCAGAAACGCGTTCATAACTTTGCAGTCTGGGCACACGGAAGCAACACGTCTCCTCCTAAGGGCTGCGGAAATGAGAGTACAGAGGTCTGCAATGTGGAGAAAGAAGGAGCTGGAGCTTGTGAGATGTCTGGACACCTAGCGCTGCTGGGCTTGGACTCAATTTGCCTCAAGCTGAGAAACTATAATTAGCATAGACTTAATTGAAGATAAACATTAAATGCTGAAAGAAGGGGTCTGAGGACCGCTATCTTGTGAGATCAGTCTCTGATACATACTGTAAATATCTACCAGATCTTTGCTGCCTCTAGAAATGGTATATTTCCCAGGTTTCTCAATTTGTTTTCCTAAACAATCAATCTTCTTCCTAATTTGCAGTTCAGCTTATCACATTGTGAAGATAACTAAGGATGGAAAAGGACACAAGTTCTACTTAATTTAGGAAAAAAATACAAAATGTTTTGTAACTCTTTGTAAAGTGCCRTTGCAGTTATTTACGTGACTGCTGTGTTTTTCTTAAAGAACAAAAGCTTGAATCCTGCTTCTTCCATCACGTGCCCAATACCGATGGCTATATCGATGATGGGTTGCCTGGGRGAGCGTATAGGTGTGTACCCAGCATGCAGCGTAAGCCATGCGAGCACACAGCTGGGTCGCAGTTTCAAGTTTCCAAGGGGCAAAGGGTAATGCTTATTTTTAAAATAACAACAACTCCATCGGCAATGTTGTCCTAAGGCAACAACAAACAAATGATCCTCTTTGATGCCAGAATGGCCGTTCCTCTTAACATTGAGAGGACTTCTAGGACTGGCCATATAAAATAATGTGAATGACGCCKCTGCTGTTTAAACTACCTTCTGCTTCTACCCTTGGGCAGTGGTTAGCATCAGCCTGATAGACACTACRGTGAAGAAGACTGCCTATGTTTTCTATACTTTATTGCTCACCGAAGCTAAGCTTATTCAACCTTAGGAACAGTCTCAGTTGGGTTTCCCCCTGCTACGGCCAGTGTGGGGCTTGCAGTGTTGAAAAAAAGTCCCTAGAGAGGCAGCTGGGCTCCACCACAGCATCTTTCACTACCCAGTGGCCTCTTCTCTGCAATATCCGCTTACAACAGATCCTGTGAACATGGGATGGAGCTGGGGCTCCTCCCTGGAGAGAGAGAAGAGTGCCTTGAATTGGTGGTGCAGGCTTGGGTTTGAGTCCCCAGTGCAGAGCAGCCTCTAAGGCTGCATCAAGCTCACGGCCCCCCCGTGGCTGGAGTAACTGGGAACGCGGATGTGCTCTCAGGACCCTTCCTCTTAGAGGTGGTGCAGACATTGCCAGCAGCACCACCAGGTGATTTTTAGAAACCCATGCATAAAATAACCTGAGGAATAAATAAGCAGCAAGAGAAGGCTTTCCAAACATCTTAGTCTGCTGTGTTAGTTCTCCGCAAAGGCTGGGAGTTAAACTGCCTGGGAAACAACAGTGAAAAATTTTGAAGGGCAAGAATGTAAAGCCAAGATCTTTGCTTGCTTTGAAATTTTTTAGTGGAGGATGTTCATTATTACTGCTGTTAYTTGTTATTCAGACACTTACCCCTCTCCCCCCTAAAAAGAGAGCAAAGTGAGAGAAAAGTGCAGGAGTCAGGCTCAGACAAAACAGAGGATTTGAAATGGTTCACAAACTTTTTCCAAACACATTAATCTTCCAAAGATTCTTAGCCCGTTGATTAGAGTTAAATAATCATGGCCTAGTGCACACTGAGTAACTAAAATCTTTCGAGACTTCATGTTTATACTGCAGGAGATCATTGTAAAACAAAGGGCTGAAAAATCTCATTTGGATGTGAAYATTTAATATGGTGTTTGGAAAGCTGCTGCTCTGTCGTTAATTTGGGAAGATAATCAAATAAGTATTAAAACAAACAATTATGCAGAGATAAAATTAGGAGAGAAAAAAGCTCTAAGTTTAAGCCAAAAGAAAATGGTTTATAAAGACCGTTTGACTTTGGCCTTTCAAACAAAATTAGAACAAAGCATGAGAGCTGCTTTGTATTCAGGATTATAGATCAGCAGCAGTACCGAGAGCACCTGGTACGTAAGCGCAGTATGGATGTCTGAATCTTCAGAGGCTCGCTTCAGAGCCGGCGGATGCCAACTGGAGCCTTTCTTGTACGTTGAGCAGGCTCTGGATTGGGCTGCATCACCCTCTTACGCCGGAGTCCCACAGTTCCTTTAATCAGGAGCTTGGAGGAGATGCAGAAGCAAAACACGTTGCGAAGGCCAAGCTCTGCATGGGGTTCTGCTCAGTTGTGCCTCAACATGAAACCATAGCTAACGTGCTTTTACCAGGTGTCTTGATGGAATATTATTAAGAGCCGGTGCACTGCGTTAATTAAAGTGAAATTTCATACCGAAGTCTCTTTGCAAGGCAGCAGGCAYGAGTGCATGACCCCCATAACCTCCCTGCGCTCTGAAGGCGCTTTCCAGGCTAATGAAACAGGTCCCCGGGCTTTTGGCAGCCCGGCGCRGGGGTCCTGCCTTGCCTGTGCCTCCAGCTAGCCGGGAGCTCCTCGCGGAGCCTGYGGCTGGCGTCTCGTCGCAGCGAGAGGGAGCGCTCGCAGCCAGGACTACTGTCCGTTAAGGACACCTCGCGAGCGGGGAGGCTTTGGAAAGCGCCATTAAAATTCCTGGACAGCTCCCTCGCGGAGAAATCGGGATAATCTGTCTGACCCCTCTACCCCACAAACCAGCCCGAATGCACGGACAGTTGGACGCCCGTGCATCTGTGCCCAAGAGGCTTAGGGTAAGTCATTAAAGCGTAATCCATAATGCACAACAAACACGCGCAGCTGGCAGGCTCGACCCCCCTTCAGCAGCAGGTTAGAAGAGAAACGAGACKTGCACAGATCATGTATACACACAGTGAAGGGGAGAATTTTGCTCCCAGGCATATGTTTTTAAAAGAGAAAATAAAAATATGGCTGCGAATTCTGTTTCTGCCTGTGTTAGGACAGTGTTGTCCATGCTGGTGGTTTGAGATTAAAAGCGATTTAAYGCTGTTCAGAAGTCTCAGCAGTTTGTGTTTCACAAAGCCATTTCAGTGCAATCAAACCGGTGGCTGTACCAATGCTGCACTGCGCCGCGCCAGCCAGGCCTAATTGCCTGGAAGATAATGGTGTCGTTAAAGGCTCTTGCCCCCGCGAGCCTTGTGCCTCTCCACAGAAAAGATGCTTTTACTGTTGCTTTCAAAGGCGCCTCAGTCACTGCAAAAGCACCTTGTCCGTTCGGAGGTGGTGAGAGGCTGCRCTCTGTAGCTGCTCAATTTCTATGTTTCTCATTTCTTAGCCAGCATACAGGGGAGGGCAGCAAAGAGAAATGCAGAARAACRTTCACAGTCTTCAAGAAAGCCAAAATACAAATCTGATATTTTTTTCCTTCAGATAACTGTGAAAGGAGGGGRAAAAAAGTGACTTAAACGTTGCAAYATTCAGCCTTCTAGTAACAGACTTGGACACTTACTCTATGAACTAACCATACGCCACAGAAAGTGTCAGCTTCAMCAGTGCTTTTCCACTCAATGATTTTGACAGAAAAGCTGTGACCAGCTTTTCCAGCTGTGACCATACRAAAAGGCACGCAATTCTGCAATTATCCCTTAAATCATCGCCATCATTCTTACTGGACAATTTCAATTAAGAAATGACCTCTCTATAAAACATTCAATTCTGCTACATAATTTATTCCTGTCTTCATCTAGTAACATTTCTCTACCAGGCAGAAAGACGCCTATGTGGGTAAATCAATCACAGCAGTTTATGCCTTTTTAAATAAAAGCCTATTTTTATTTTTCTGCCTTATGAGCGCTGCTAGTTCTTCTGCTTTGAGAACTGGCTTTCTGCTCTGTTTGCGCAGTACCCTGCTCAGTCAAGGATCTTGTCTTCATTGGGGTTATTAATACAAGACCAGCTAATAATACCAGTGACATGCAGTGGTGAGTTGCAGAGGCAGCCTGTTAACACGCGTGTTCCACGTTTTTGCCATGCGAAAATGAAGAGAGATGTATCTGAGCTCTAAGAACCAGCGCAGGCAACATCTGCTGAGCCAGTGCAGCAAGTTCGTGGTTTGCAGAGGGGCTGTAGTCTATCTATCTGACCTGCTCCCCTCATAAAACCATTTCACTTAAACATACATTCAGTTATGCTTAAGAGACTTATGGTAGACCATTACAACATAAGCCGAAGTGCAGAACAAATGCATCCATTATGGACAAAATTGCTTAGCCTTGCTCGTGCAGGATACTTTCAAGTAGAGCACTTGTATTTTGCAGCATGCAAGAGTAAACGTGCACCCTACAAATTAGCACTTGGATCGTATTCCCTTTTATATCTTTCTCCTCCCTTTCAGCTCCTAATTCTCCTAGCTATTCCTTTCACTCGTCCATCTCTAGCTTCTGTCTTCCTTCTGCAGCAGGTGTAAGACCCTTTCTTTATTGCTTTGCCTTTCTGTAGCAGTCTCTGTTTTATTTTTCTGTCACTGACTCTCCATCTCTTTGAGGCTTGTTATTAGCTGGAGCATTTTGCTCRGAGCTGTGCCTGTAAGGTGGCACCAGAGCAGGGGCTTCATTTGAACAAAGAAGAGTCTTGGTCATTTCGATGAGTAGTGGGAGTTTATAGATAGATGGGAAGCAGCAAGTAGACAAAAATGAGTGTAACGCTGTTCATCTGAAACACTAGCGGGAGAGAGACATCATTCAYCCTCTGCAATCAAATTTGGAGATCCCCCTGTGCCTGCCAAGTGAGGCATTCATGGCAAGCCCAAGAAGCTCGTTTCTGACCATGCTGGAAAGCCACAGGCCAGTGGGGTGGGCTCGCTCCGTCCTTCCAGCCTCTRTGGTGCACACAGGGCCTTCACAGGGACGTGCACTGTTGCCCAAACCCCTGCAAAATTTGAAGGTCTTAATCTAGTGTTTTCAGAATAGACCTGGGTTTATTTGATTTTATAAAGGACCAAAGCACAAACAGCAGTAAATCTATGAGCCTCCTGGCTTAATCCCATTTCAAACACCWAAAGAAAACCCTGCCTGAGAGCTCCAAGCTCTCTGGGAAGAGTCAGCTCTTCCTATATTTCCCTAACTAAAATTTTATTCAGCCATGTGCTGTCATCCTCCAATCCTCCTCCAGTGTCGCTTGAAAAAAAATCTGTTGTCAATTATGACAATGCATTGGAGCTGGCTTACAGCAGAGAACGGCTGCTTTGTAGCCGCCGGCTGTGACGAATTTTGCTTGGGAGAGCATTGTGAATGTCCTAGAGATTACAGCTTTTAAAATAAAACCCTCGTTCTAATTCCCCAGGGCTTTTTAATGAATCGCTGCAACAAGGTCTTAAATGAAATCTCAGTGATAGCTACCTACCCATCTAGCTGCAGCTCACTTGCTAGGTATTTACAAAATAAAAGAATGGTCAACACCCAGAAGAGTGTAAACCTGTTTGGAGAGTCCTACTGATGCTAAAGAGCTCCCCCACCTTAAAGGCAAAGAATTAGAAGTCCTCAAAGGAGCAAAAGCTTTCAAAGAGGTGAGACTTCTTATGCTGCCTCATGTYTTACTGCTCTTAATGGTGCTCAGAGTCTTGATCCACCAGAGTCACACAGCAGTTGCACCACAGTTCAGGAAACAGGCTGAAGGTGGTAGGTGCCAGTCAGATCCCACTGTATTGCTCAGACACTTGGTTAAAGGAAAATAATATTTTACAATACTGCCAAGAGCTAGAAATGGCCAGGAGTGGTGGTTCTGCCTGGTACAGCCTAGGAGGAAACAGTTCTTGTTTGGGCCACCAGAATTTGCTCCAGTAAAGTGTTAGGGGTCTTGTGCCTAATGCCAAGGATGTCCGGTCCCATTCAGGCATCTGTTAAACCACCTGCATATGATGATTTTCCCCTCGTGGCTCAGTGTGTTTGTCACAGTGCATAACTCTGTGGTTTTGGCTTAGAGGTGCAAGCAGAGAATCTGAGCCACCAGGGTCTCTCTGTAGTTATCAGGGAGATGGGCTCCTGTCTTGAGAAGCACAAGCTGTGCGTTGGACTTTGGAAGAGCCTGCGTCCCTCCATGGTGCATGCAAGGGCCTAAAGAGACTGTACTCCTGAGCTGGCCTGGACACCTCGTTTAGCTGGCTCAGGTTGGCTTGTGCAAGTGCTTGCCTTGGCGTCAACCTCAGTGGAGTCCCCTGGCTCCCCTGCCCTGCACGGGTCTGCCTATGCTCTCACCCTGCCCCTCTGGGCTCTCCTGATCCCACTGCAGTCTCTAACATAACCCTAACAGCTTGTTAACTCAAAAGCATGGTTCAAAGCATCCCAATCCCAGCTGCTCAGCAGAGTCTCCATGCCTGTGGGGGAAGTCTAAGGCATCCCAGACACATCTGATGTYTCCCAGGGCCCAGGATGCCGGGTTCCCCCGCATTCGCTCGGGGTCTCTGGACGTCCAGTAATCTAGGCTGGCAAAGAGCCAAATGTCTACTAGTTCATCACCTGCCTCTGTGTAGAGCTGGCAGGTCTGCACACACTTCCCCAAAGCCTGCTCAGCATTCATCTCCATCGCTCCTGGGCTCGCCTGCTCCCAGGGTAAATCCGGGTCAACGCCTGTCCGCAGCATTTCAGCTCCCTTCCTGACTTGGCTGGCAGAAGGGGCCGGGGCAGGATAGTACTGAGGGGCCATTGATTGATGAGGGACAGATAGGGGATGACAGGTTTTGGCTTGACTATGTAGAAGCTGTGAATAAATGCACAGCCCCATATCAGGGCACGCACCAGCGAGTTTCCGTAAAAATCAGAGGCTGACAGAAACGCAAGAAAAGGTCTCGCTTCCTCAGAAAAAAATTGCACAAATACAGTTACATCAGTAGGAAATCCAGTGTGTACTTTCTCACTCTGCTGAATAGCCTCTCAATTYTTCTTAATTTTCATCCAGGATTCCCACTACCTGCAACTGATTAAAATCATATTTAGACCAACGCTGACTGTTGGGAAGCTCACAGAAGAAAGCCTCATCCCTATTTCAGGAAATGTGCAGGAGGATCAGTACGAGTGAAAGAGCTTGTTAGTGCTCTCACGCATTACTGCTAGTAAATGGTTGATATTTCAGGAATGGAGTAACCTGTGGAAGCTGCTTGCTGTACCATGTGCTGCTAAACATCTTTTTTTTTTCAGAAGATCCTTTTGAAATTAGACACAGTTTCTGGAATCAACCCAGACACCATTTTTGAAGCCAGTAGCATTTGTACAAGCCTCATCAATCACATCGCTGGCTGTTATCGCTACTGTATATTCACTTTCTACCTGGCTGGAATTCCTAATCGGCCTTGCTGCACAACTTAAAGGCTGGAAGAAAGCAGTGGAAGGAAGGCCGGGGAGAGAGAAACTGCACTGCTGCCATAGCAGGAGTCKGCAGGGTTTCACGCAAATTATACCAATGAAGTCCATTTGCTGGAGAAAACAGCCAAGAAGCAGTGGGTAGCATGATGGGTGAGAGTAGGACGCGATAGGGGACGATGTATGAAGCTATGTACCACTGGCTCTATTCCCATCAGACTGCTTGGCTTGGCAGCTGCTTACACGTATTTCAGGCTAGTGTGCTACAAGGTAAGCATGTAAGAGGTCATTTGGACAGGAGTGGAGCAGTTARTCAAGAGACAGGACCGCCTTTCTGATTTAAATACAGGGGAAGCCCTGAACGACACAGGTGATTTTCTATGCTGCCCACAGCAGGCTTTCTCATCCCCTTCCTAGGAAACCACTACTGCTTTTCCTTTCCTGTAGCTTTTATTTATAGCCAGCTCCTCGTTGCAATAAGGCTCTCTGAAGGCGCTGCAGCAGCCTGCAGTGATGTTGAAGCAGGTGGGAGCTGGAGACCTTGGGCATCCCTGGGTTTCTTGCGTGGGGCCGAGACTGGGCTGTGTCAGGAGCGGGCACGGCTGTTCCCTGGGCTCGCCGGCCAGTGCAAGCGGCTCAGGACAACGCTGAGGAGCCAAAGGTTCATCTGTCGGATGGCAGCGATGAGCTGCGCTCTGCACAGCCACAGACCACAGCAAACACAAAGGCGGCTTAGAGCTAGCGCTTAGTCTCTGGAGTTCTGCCTGCATATAGTGTATACATATAGTATGTACGTATACATTATACATTTGTATCTACATAGTATATAGCATATTTGCACTCTGCTTTGCACCCCTTTTACCCCCCCCAACCCCCCTCCCCACCCGTCATCCCATTAAGCACCCACACATGCTGCTGGAAGCCRGGGCAGTTGTACTCATCTATCAACACCTGTCAGCTTTCTAACACAGGCTTTTCCCATTAATTAAGCCAATGTAATGTGATTAGCTAAGGCTGTAAATGTTTCTAGGCCTACTTAGAAAGTCACAAAACACTGAGCATCACACCTTGTTCTTACACGCTTCTGCTATCTCGGATGCTCCTCTGGGGCTGAGGATTTTGTTCTTAAATTTTGTGTGTGAGAGAGAGAATAGGCACACACAGTCAAAAAGCGCCAGAATGAGTCTTATTTTTGTAGTTCTTGCATTGCTTTTTGAATTATAGGAGCCTGAAGAAGAAATTAATTTTATCCTTAAAAAAAAAAACCCTGCTTGCACCTTTATAAATGAAAATGGTAAGACTAGCTGAAAGCTAAAACTTTGGTAAGAATATAGATCTCATTCAAAAATTGTACTTGCTTTGATGAAAAATATATGCTACTTAGCAGTTAAGAATGTTAAATTGGGGTGCTTTAGGCTGTCAGCCTGAAAGCACATGGAACATCCATTGGAAAAGGGACCCAGACATAGAACAAGGGAAGAGTTCTTGAAGTTAATTTAAGTAGTATGAGCAAGATCCCATAAAGGACTTAAACCTAAAGTGGGATGGAGGTGCCTAAATCTAAAATTGTGATCTTGAAAAATCCCTGTTCAGCTTTTGACAGGCTTCCAACATGTGTTAGTGCCAACAGCACCTCCCTATTTAAAGCTCCCCAGATGTTTAGAGTTGTTGCGACTTCTACAAATCAGAGTGCCCTAGTCCTGTCGAGGCTGAGCGGCTCAGCACGTAAAACCCATCTAAAGCTGCTCGGGATCCAGAAGTTTAGCATTCCTTTCCCTAAATCCCTGCAGCAGCTCAGCCTGGTAGGCATGCACTAAGAATACCTCAGACAAACCGTCTGTGCCTACGCAGACAGATTAGGCCATTTGCAAGCTCCTAAAAAGACTTTATAGCATCCATGTATAGTTCACCAAAAGCTTAAGCCTGATGCCTGACATCTCACCCTCTGTGGGTTCTCTGCCAGTGCTTAAGATCAAAGTCCTGGCACATCACATACCTTTGTGTGGATGTGAAAAATAACCAGAATTCAAGTCCGAGAGTAATTTCCTGAAGCTAACTTTATTTAAGCAAACCATTCCACCAAGCCCCCAACGTACTTTGTGTAATCTTTTAGATGACCCAGATTCCCATCTTTATTTCCAGAAATCTGCTGTTTCTCTCCGTGGGAGAAGGAGAAGTCACCATCGCAACAAGCAAAGTACAAGCATGGCCATAAGCCAGGTGAGTTCTTCTCCTAGAAGACAAAAAGCTTCAGAGAGGCAGAGGTAAGAAAGTGCTCTCTGCAATCACCCATTGCCCCTACCTTTACGCAGGGAGCCCTTCTTGCTGCTGAGATAGAAATGGATGGGGGAAAAGAGGGAAGGAGGACAGGGGGAATTAGGATGTTGCTCTATGATTATCATGTCCATCTGGATGAATGTGCGACAAGACGTGAGGCTTGCCCATATATTAGCTTTGTGGTACCTGATGCCAAGCCTTACGGCTTTAAAAGCATGTTCGTGCAGAGACAGCCTTGAACAGAATTAGGTTCTTCTCTTACATCACACATTTGCAGCTGCAGGAAAGACAGTTGTAATGCCACATTTTCTGTGATTTTCCTAGTGGTGGGCTCTGCAGGAAGCCAAGGGTTAATTTCCTCCTTGGCTGAAAAGAGTCAAAAAGTTGCCTGTCAAAAGGCTACAAGGTGAGGGAGCGTTTGCACAGTAGGATGCATTATGGGATCTTCACATTTGGGCCTTCGCCTGGTGACTAGTACGCAAGAGAGTAACTAAACCTGTTCAATCACTGCAGCATCTCCTAGAAATTGCTGCCGACCTTCAAAACCAGATAGCTGACACAGGCTTACACAGTTAGACCCAAGCCCTCAAAAGTGATTCCAATGACTGTAAGACACCAAAACAGCTTCAGGAGCTGAAGTCATGACCTTTCAAGGAAGAATAGATTATCAACTTGATTTCTGAGTGTATATCAGCACTGAAAGTGGTATGGGGAAACCTAGTGGCTTCCTTACAACCTCTTAGGTACCTAGATCTAGTGAAACCATGGGAACCTAATGCATGGGGTGWTTTGAAACCCTCGTTAGGTGTCCCTCTGCTTTTCCAGGTGAGATCTTCTGAAACCTGACTGCTTTCTAAATCTGTGGCAATTAAATGCCTGTATATTTTCAGAAATCTCATCTCCACCTTTCTGAGAAATGTGAATTAAGTATGCTCCCTACAACTTAGGCTACTGCAGTTTAGTCTTCACCAATAATCATGAAAATCTAAATACTTTACTAAATCTGATCTCAGAGGACCCAAAAAGCCTGTTTTGTACCTCCATTTGATGCTAGCATTCAGTTAATATTGGTGCAATGTCTCCTTTAAAAAGATCATAATTATTTACTGACAGTCACTGAAAAACCATTTATAATTTATATATGTAGTTGCAAGTCAGCATGTGCTGTGGGTATTTCATGGGGTTAGTTTTACCATCACAAGCTAATAATACTGAAAACAGGGATATGGGTAAATCACAGAGGACACTACACTCAGTATATAGCTAACAGAGATTAAGTAGTCTCTGCTTTGAGAAGAAAGATAAGGGACAAAAAGAATAGGTCCCTCGATAACATCAGGTGATTCTTATATATGGTCCTTCACCACAAAAGCATAAATCACAGTAAGACCCATCTGCAGATCTAAGGGGTGAAATCGTAAATCCTGCTTTATAAATGAGACCTGCACATCTGATAGTGCACGTTGCCCCAGATTTACAGCAGCAATAAACGATGTACTAAGGTTCGCAAATCCATTTGCACCCCCCGGCTGGGGAAAAAGACGGGAGGGAAGATTTTTCAAGGGACGAGGACGTATTTCAAGATCTACTTGGAAATGAGAGAGGCCGAGTGAGAAATTGGTGCTTTATGCGGACTTGTCTCACAGCTCGGCACACTCGACTGCGGCCGCGGTCTCCGGGAAAGCGCGCTGCCGGTACGGCTGCTCCTCGGCTCTCGGGCCCCGAGACCGGGGGAAATGGGGGCGACGGCCCGCGGGCTCGGGCGAGGGCAGTTCCCGGGGGACAGGCTCGGGGGCCGCCGTCTCGTCCGCGGCCCCGGCGCCCCGCRCGAGGCCGCTGGCTGCCGCAGAGCGAAGCGTGTCCCTGCTAGCGCCGGGGAAGAGCCGGGGTTTCGGCTCGGCCGTCCCCTCGCATCGCCGTAGCTCCCCTGCGACCCCGTTTCGCAGCGCGCGTCTGTGTTTTCCGGTGTCAGCATGAGGCGAACGATTTCCCCGGTGCTCTCGCGCGGGCCGGCCACGCTAAGCGCAGGGCAGAGGCRGCCCCGGCCCCTTTTCCCACCTGCAGCATATCCGTATGCGGAGCCGCTCTCCTCCGCGCCGGCTCTTCTCCCGGGGCTAATGAGCAGTAACGTACCCCGGCCGGCGCTTCCCGGCACASTGCCGAAGCTTCTGCCCGCTTAACCGAAGCGGTATCTAAAATGCRTGATGGATATTTTCATTTTGAGCTCATTGTCAGCCCGGGGGGCCTTTGAAACAGCCCAGATTTCTTAAAACCTTCACTGAGAGCTACGGTTCRCGTTCGTTAGGCTCCGACTCCACCGCGCTGATGGCCGCTTTGGGTAATAGAAAACACAGCTCTGCYCACAGAGCCTTTCTCACTGCAAAAAAAAAAAAAATCTTCTCGCTCCTTCCTTTTCAGCAACTTCACTGCAAACTTCCAGTTTGTTTCGCAGCCGAGGTTAGTGCAATATAACCACGCTAACTTCTTCCCCCTGTCGTGGTGTTTCTGCTACACCAAACTTACTTTTCTACATAATTGAGTCCAGCAGCTCCGCTTCCTTCAAAGCAGTTTGGGGCTGCCAGTCGTGATCTCTCTGTGTTTCCAAATGTCATCTACGTAAAGTTCAGCACTTTCTACCCAAGCAAATATGTTGTTGTGTTTTCCTGCGAAATGCCTCAGGGACTGAACATAACTGAAATGTCAGTCTGAGGAAGACGCGTCCCCCGAAGGGGGAATTGAGCATGTAGAAATGTGTTTTGTTTCTCTGAGGGCACCTGCCTGGTCTCTGATGACTCACAGAAAGCAATTTGCTATCTCTTATCTCCCTCCAGAAATATTTCTTTGGTGGCTAGTTAAAAAGAAGCTTTTCTCTTATTATAGATTTATTTTTTCAGGTGTATGTAAATATAGGATCCCAGCTTCTTAACATAGCTCCCTTAGAAGACTGCATCTGCGCTGTCCCTCTGTCCATCCCTCTATCCGTTCACGGTAACCTGAATTTCTTGGCCTCATAAACAAACCAGGCAGCAGGATGGAGGCCTCCAGAGAAAATGTTCCCACAAGCTCCATGCAGAAAACCTCATGGCTCAAGGGAAAAGAAAATTACTAAAGGCTCTTTGGAGGGAAAAGCAAGAGTGCTTGGTGGCAGCCAGCTGTCAGCACCCGTGTGGCATCAAATCAGCTATGTCTTGTGCCGGCTTGGACCTGCCAAGAGGCAAAAAAAGATGCTGAGGGGGCATTTCAGGGGGAGAGGGCTTCACATCTCAGTACTGCTCAGAACTTCCTTGTTCCCCAAAAGACAACTTCAGACTTCTTCCTCCAGCAAAAAATACCGTGCTTTAACCCAATGAAGGATAGCCTTTTTCAATTACTATTACACATTTTATCTTTYCTTATTTGTTTCTCATGATATATACCCTATTGGGCAATTGACTCGCTCCTACAAGATCCGGGGCTTCACCAGGACCTTTCCTTTCCCCTGCCTATGACTTTTATGTTGGCGATGAGGCACTGCTGTTTCTGTTGCCTCATTAGCTTCTGCACCGCAGTACAAAGTACAAAAGCTGAGAGGGTCCCAGCTGCTTTCAGGCAAACCATTTTTGCTGTAATGTCTGTCACTCCTATGAAGAATTCGTAAGAGCTAATGGTACCCTTCTCAGGCTTTTCCTCCCCGCTGGGACACCCAGATAGTACTTGAAAACCCTTGCAAGAAGGATGCTTTTTCTCTTTTTTTATTTTATTTTTTTTTTAAGTGTGGAAGGTCTATGATATGTTTGTCTCCTTTCTGTGCTCATTTCATTTCAGCATTTCTGTAGCACAAAGCCTCTTTTGCCTGAGTCAGCTGAAAACTATTAAAATTGCCAAGCAATTCAGAACCAGTTACTGTTACATATAAAGCTGCTTTCTGGCTRTCTTAATTAGTTTTGCTGGTACTTGCTACTAATGGAGGCAGAATAAAATAAGAGTTGAAGCCAGTTGTTTTCCACATTTCCAGAGTTTCAAATCAAAGCRGGCTATTAACTGCTCCATTGCTCCACTTAGACTATTATCTGCATTTATGCCATTTGCCAGTGCTGCCGCAGCCATGCCTGAGGTTGGCCTTTCTGCCTAAGCGCGAGCTGCTTGGCCCCATGTAACACAGCCTGGCAGGACGACCAGCCTCTGCCTGCTTGCCGCAGCGCCTCCGAAAGGTCCCGGTACCAGTACAAAGCTTAATGCTTTCAAGGTAGCATTTCCTAAGTTGTTTTTTTTCCCTTAGTCCCCCAACTGAAATATAACCCTGGATGAGCTCAAGGGTGATCTGGTAGAGCTGGAGCATCTGGGCTGGTGGAAGCGATATGCCAAAATAGTTGGCAACAGCGGTAGAGTTGCAACTTGGTGGACAAGGAGTTGTTTATATATTTAAGCAGCTTCTCATGGCTGCTAGGAGCTCAAGGAGAAAGGAGATGTGGCCTGTGGTTTAGGAAACACCAGGGACAACGCACAGTAACAAGGTGCCATCGCTAATGAAATGGGTTGGGGCTGTGCTGCCCTTCCAGGGCTCTGTGTTTGGGGGGTCCCCAGCAGCACGGTCAGCGAGAGGGGAGCAGGACAGGGCGGTGAGGGAGAAAGTGAGGCAACTTGGCTGCTTGTCTAACTCKCGGCTGCCTGAGGCCCCTGGACCATTCCCGGATCAGCGGCGCTCAGGCCTTTTCCATGTGAACTGAGCCCTTGGTTTAAGGCTTCCTCAGTCGCCTGCCTCTCCATCCRCCCGCATCGGGTTTGCTGACAGGAGTTGCTGGTCCTTGCCCCTGGCCAGGATTAGCAGGCGGGAGATGGGATGCATCATGGTTCCAGATTATAATTGATCTTCAAAGCACACACTTAACCCTGTTAATTCACATCAAAGAGAAGTCGTACCTTCCAACCATGCTTCTYGGTAGTATCTGACAGGTTTCTTACATTGCAATTTCCCCAAAGATTAGTTCCACCACCTCRCAGAAGTGCAGAATATCTAAACGCTCCTGAATCTCTAGGGAGATCCTGGTCCTGGACCCTGATTTCCAGATATCTGCAGCCTGGGACGTGGCCCAACCTGTTGGCTCAGCTCCCATATGCTGCTTTGATGACTGTGTTCAGCCTTTCCCTGTTGAACTGGACACAGTGATTCTTCCTGATGTTATTAGCGGGCCCGCACGGGAGAGGCCGACCTGACAGCTGTCGGCGCCGTGGCCGGGCTGGCAGAAACAAAGCCCTCTTCTGTTTCGGGGGCCGCCCGGCTGTCAGTCGTCGTCTTTTCTCCCCCTCCTGCTTCTTAAACGAAAACAATACTCCATTTTAAATGTGCAAAACGCTCTCCCCCCACCACCATCCTTTTTATTTCCCCTGGAGTTGAGCGTCTGGAAACTTTAACAGACTCTTGCAGTAAATAAAAAGAAGCAGCTTGATTAATTTTATGGCAGCAAAACTGGGTTAATCGCTAAAACTGCTTCTTATGCTGTCATGGTTCGGATAAATGGGTTTAGCCCAGCAGGCAGCCAAAGGGCACGCATTAGTGGCTCCTTGTGCAGSGAAGGCAGCGAGCGGGCTCGCAGGACAACCCCTTCAAGGCACCAGCCTGCTGCCTGCAAAGCTGGTGGCAGACTTCCCACGGACTTTAGTGGGCCTTAGATTGTGCTGTAAATAAATATAACTAGTTCCAAAGCRTACAACAGACAGATCAAACGTGAGCGAGCTTTTCTTGTACCTCCTAAGATGTTTTCTTCTATTTATTTCCTCCACGGTTCTTTATAGCATTTAAATGTCATTAAAGCAAAAATTATTTAAAATTTGTGTTTATCTAAGGTCTCTTACCATATGCAGCGATATTCCCACATACAAAACATCCATATTCTCAGTAGCTATGGACAATAAAGCTATTTGTACCTCAGTTTTGGTACATGTAGCATCTGGGTGCAGGGGTACCCACCTTGCAGGGGTTCCACCTGYGCTTGCCCAGGATACAAGGCACCAGCAATCAGTTGGCTGCTTGGATCCCAAAGCCACAATTTTCATTCAGTGCAGGACTGATCAGATGTGTGAGTTTTGTTTTGTTTTGTTTTTTTCTGGACTCTGCTCTGACGCATCTGCATTGAGGAGCACTGAGCGGGTTGGTTAGTGGCTCAGGCTCTTTGCTTTAGGCTCTGCTACTGTTCAAAATGTAACTACAGATCATGTTTGAAAGAAAAGCTCCTCTTCCTTTTGCCTGTTGATATCCTCCTCATCCCCCCACATTTATCCGGCAAAGAACAAAAATGCACTCCGTATTCCTGCTCCTCTCGGTTCCTAYCGGAAAACTTCTTGTGTGGATGCATTAGCATAATTTTGTTAGTCTCGATGCAAGCTCGGGGTAGTCTAGCTTTGTTTGTACCACTTTTGTTACAGCAGCAGGAAGGGGTGACAGCCCTGGGGAATCTGAACGAGTGAAGGAGGGGAAAGGGTGCTGCTTCCCAGACAGCAGAGAAACGTGCAAGAAGGTGCAGTGTGGTCACTGGTGTTTGGTGTCTGATGTTTGGCTAAGACCTCGGGGTGGGAGAGGGAGCTTTGAAATACAGAACATGAYGAACTTTTTGATGGCCATACTAATGTTGGTACTAGGTAAAGCTGCTGTAACTATTCAGAAGTATAATATTCTAGTAACATATTGCTAAGAGCCCTTCAAAGGCAGTTTTAAGCTGTACCAAGCAGTCAGAAGATATAGGGTATTTTTCCAATTTTTTTGAGTGAATAACAGCAGTAGCTCCTCCAGAGCAAATACTTTATGTAAAAGATATAAGATTCAATTTCTGACATTCCCACATGCAAGATGCTCTCATGCCTGCAAAGCAGAGTCACAGTTCATGTTCATGGGCAAATCACACAGCAGCAGCTCATATCATTTTGGTACTTACTGGTTTCAGTAGTGGTTTCTATTGTGTTCTGTTATTTATCCATTTCTATGACACACTCTCACATGGAAACTATTAAGAGGTAAAAAGTCATCAAGCTGTGAYTCTCATCTCACGTCAATTCACCACTGTGCCAGCCGCCGCCAGTCCCCTTTGCTACACCACGCTGCTCTCTTTGGGGGKTTTCCAACTCTGCTTCTGCTTAGCCCTGGAAATCTCGCAAACTCTGGACTGACTGCTGTTACCCAAGCCACACTGTCTTCCCCTTCTTCCCAGAAAGCGACAAACAGTAGAAAACAAATAATTTTATGTGTGTGTATGTGTGAGAGAGAGCAGCCATTTGGRGTGGGTTTTCACTTCAGGAAAAGCATTCGTGCTGGCACAGAGCGCAGAGGTGCTGCAGAGGTATCCAAGTAAATACAAAGCAGAAAAGCCTAGAGAATTTTCCTAAGAATTGATTGAAATTCTTATTTCTGCCTTTACTGACTGCTTGAAACAAGGCAGCACATCCTAGCAGTTGGCACAGAAAACCAGGGTCTTTTTTCTGTGTTTGAATTTGTCACTGGGTAATTGCATGAACTGTGGGGACACCATGAGATGCCTCAGGTGTAACATGGAAAGAGTGAGAGTGCGATTCGCACATATACAGTCCCGGGAAAACAGCATATTGTCAATCACTTTTAAAAATGYCTATATAAGAACAACAAAGCTGCACGCTCCAGGGCAGGCGTAAAATGGAGTGGGACACTCCACGGAGAAGCTGGGATTCCCATTCCCGCTCGAACCAGCTCTTCCTCCACATGCTCATCCTCCTTTGCTCTCTAGCTATCACTCACACTAACTGCTGCTTTCAGTACCCTGGCAGTGATAGTAGCTGAGCTTAGTTATTTTCGTGTAACATCCTCAACGCCCAGCAACACAATCCACCATGGATTCATCTAGGAATGCATCCCTTGACAGCTTGTATTTTTATAGAGAAGACAAGACAGTCCAGCTGTGGGATCACGTAGGCAACGCACACATGCCAGGCAAGCATCCAGCGAGCAGCTATTGCTCAAATCAATACTGTCTTTAATTAAGGCAGCAGATCGTGAGCTCTTTAGAGGGCTTCTGGCCCCAGTTCTTCACTGTCTTCTACTTTTAGGCAAGCAAATCCGTGCAGCTAAGCATATTGCAAGATCCTCGTTCCATCCTGCTTTTAATGCAATTAAAGCAGTTGCGATTCTGCTCACAGCTGTGCAAGCCGAGTACAAACTGCTCTATGAGGCCCAAATTACGTGTGTTGCGAGGAACGGCTGAGCTTTGAAATCCTCTGGTCCGGTTTTGATCCTGCCTGCTAGCCACCTGCATGTGACGTTCCTGAGCTACAGACTCTCTAGGCTATACAGGCACCTGGGGACTGCGCGCGCGTGTCATGCAGCGCTTGCGTGAGCACGAAGCGACGACCTCACGGCGGGGAGCTGGGAGCCCAGTTAGCATCTATCCGAGCTGCCAGGCTCTGCTGCAGTAGTAATAGCATTGCTGCTATTAATTAGCTGTTGGTATCRCTGCTTCGTGGCATGGATCCTTATCGTATCTACGCTGCTGCTGTTTTCATTTTCTCCTCCACGCTCTTGCTTCTCAGTGTTTTTATCCATTTCATGCCTTTCATTGCCAGGGCATAATTATATTAAAAAGATCATAAAACTCACAGCAAATCCCTTTCCTCCTCAAGGCCCCCTCAGTGCTGCCCTTCCCAGCTCTTTCTGTAAGGCAGCCCTGGCCTCAGTTAACCCCTAAACTGCCAGGATCTCCACACTGCCGACGAAGGAAGTGCTTCAAAGGCTCCATCTCCATCCAGAGTGGTTTCCATTGCAGTAACTCTCAAACACTTTGGACTGGATATGGAGCTACCATAGCACCTAGAAAAAAAAGTTGTCACCAGATTTTTGAAGGAACAAATATCAAAATACCACTCCTTTCTAGCCCTAGGAGCTGCAGAGACGTTATACCTCTTTTGGAATAGTGTCAAGCCACAGAAAAAAGATATTTTGGCTTCTCTTTCTCATTGTCTAATGATATTAAATAGCATTCTGTCTCTCCTCAGGGTACATGCTGGCAAATTCATAGTTCTCTGTAAATCAAGAGCACTTCCACTAATCTCAGTGAAGACTGACTCAGTGAAGGGTATGATTTTGGCCAGGTAATTAGGGTGTGAAAAATAGTTATCGTTATGAGGCTTCAAAATATCTAATATTTTTGCAATAATCTCTCTGCAAAGATGACTACATAGCAAAGGAAACATAGCATARCAAAGGCTTAATAATTAACGAAAAGCATGATCTCTTTGCTTACAGAGACACAAAAGCTTTGTTRATATCCCAAAGAAATAACCTGAAGTCACTCTTAGATTAACTACTTTGTTACGCATTGATATTTATGCTGATGAAAGCACACTGTTTCAACACGTTTTTATCAGACTCCTCATTGCCAGTTTTTTGATGTTATCGTCTGATAATTAGCAGTATGAAACACCAGACTGTTCCATTTTTAGCCAGATTGCCTTTCGGAAACAGCCTTGCGCACAGTCATCCATGCTCTTCTCCTTCCAGTCCCATCACTTTCAGATGCATCTGTATTGGCAGGGGGAGAGAAATAGAGATCTGAAATGAGTTTCCAGGATTTCTTGAAATAGGTGAAGAGGATGAATGCTATTAAGCACCTTAAGCTGCCACACTGGCTGGACAGAAGGATGTGATGGAGGTGACCCTTCCTAAACCTGGGAGAGGCCATGCTGGACTTCTGCCTGGAGATGCTGACCTGCTGGGGACAAGGTTTCATTGCCCAAGCTTTAATATCTCTGTGCACRGCTTTCTTCCCATCCTACCTAACTTTAGTGGTTGAGAAGATATCCCTGTGTGATCTCTATTATTTCCGCAGGTCACCGAYGTGACTGTGAGTGAGAGAGTCTGTTCCTCTAGGTCTCAGGTCTCCTGCTCACTCCTCCCTTTCCTACTGCATAGCTGCTGGGAGTGTAAACACAGTGAACGTTGTGAGTTGCCCACTTGTACCACCCTTCTTTCCTCTAATCCCAAATATATGTCTATGCTTACAGAGACATGTCCATATATTCTTTTACCAGAAGTCCCTTTTTATGAGGAAAATGTCTAAGCAGTGCCTGCATGAGCATGCACATCCCTGCGCAGACTATGTTGTCCAGGCAGTTATGTGCATATGCAAAATGGGCCGTTGGGGACCCATTCTTTACTGAGCAAGTACATTTTCTGTGATGCTCATACATGCTAACACTTGACACTTCCCTCCCCTCCATGCATTACTTATCTCTGCTTGGTAACCTGCCATTGCTTTGACATCTGGCAGTGCAATTGAAGCATCATCTCACTTACCAAGGCTGCGAGGCAAGCGAACCTGTGTTTCCTTACAGCTTTGTCACCTTATCCATCCCGATTTGCAGCAGAAAGTTCATAATACCCTCTGTTACAGCGCTCTTCTATATCTAAGGATTTCCACCTTAAGTTTTCTTCTGAAGCAAGTCAGTATAAGGTCTACCTGAGTTCAAGTCCCACCTATGGGTGCTCCCACCCCTTAAAACATCTTAACCTTTTCTGTGGTCATGCCATCAAACTTCTTTGAAGAAGATTWGCCACTGGAGAAGCTGTAACAGCGTGCTACACAGAGATTCAAGCACTCTTGCCAGATGTGTGCCTCCTTCTGTATGWTATGAAATATTAACAAAGGCAATGAAAAATGAACTTGCAAAGTAATTACAGAAAATAAGTAAAAGCATTGCATCATTTTGTGTTTCTATGGAGAGAAGAAGAGCTGATCCAACTAAATCARGGTTTATTCCTATATTCCCTGCTCTATAGTTAAGTATCCTTTTTTCTAGACTAGAGTGTACATTTATGAAGCAGAGACGGGATAGAAGAAGACCTAACAGAGACATAGCTCACCCTCTCCCACCTTGATAATACCTGAGATACATTAGGTGACACTGTCATGAGATGTAGCTGAACAGCTGGCTCCATCTGCTAGCACAGCTGCACCTGACCTCATGCCTGGCAGCCACCCGGCCAGTGTCCTCAGGCAGGCAAGTCACCCCCGTAGCAGCGGAATACAAGACTTTCAGTGGGAGAATGGGGCATTTTACAAACAGTTATGTATCAGGCAGGCGAGTTGTTGGGATCTGCCCTCACTTTTACTGAATGTGAAATACTTACACCTTTTTACTTTGGCATTTGCTGGTCTTTCCCACTGTGTGGAATTATGGTATCAAAAAACCCTAATACTAAAGAAAATGTAAATTTTATCCTTTAGCAATATTTCTTAGATTCTAACTGATTTAAATTCCTTCCTGTTCCTCACTCATGTCATGTCCTACTTCAGTCCACATGATATTGGGCGGCAGAGTATTCCCACTGTGTAAGGGGTAGGACCAGGCTCTTACATTTGC
This sequence comes from Rhea americana, assembly GCF_003343005.1. Classification (NCBI taxonomy): domain Eukaryota; kingdom Metazoa; phylum Chordata; class Aves; order Rheiformes; family Rheidae; genus Rhea; species Rhea americana. The sequence goes on from NW_028186457.1 coordinate 3,898,665, forward strand.
TGTACAGCTGTCAACAGTAGCTCTGTGTTGCTCTTGCCTTTCATGCGATACGCTGCGCCTGCTTTGTATCTCTTTTTTCACTCTGTGTTCCCAAACGCAAACCAGTTACCTTTAACCCTCCAGTCCTCCCTCACTTACATAGCAGGCATCAACACTTCACTGAGGTCTATCTGCAGCATCCAAAGGAAAAAAATCAATCCCAGCCATATTGTATCATTTCAACATTTTCTAAGAGAGCTGGCACAGTTTAAATCTCTTAGCTCTGTCTTCAATTAGATTTTCTCTTATTTGGGTACAAATGCAGAATAATCCTCCTAACTTTGAGGGCATTTAATCCAAATTTCTGTCTGTCTAGAGAAGAAAAATAAATGCTTTGCTCTTAATTCCCATACATTTTCTGAAGGAAAGGGAAGATGTGACTGCTTGCCTTTGGAGGCCAAACTTTTTACTTCTAACAAGCATCAGCTAACTTTACCCTAGTCCCACATTCTTCAAGGAAATCACAATGGAGCAAAGGCTTAATCTTGTTCCCATTCACGTCAGTAAAAAAAAATTCCCATTGATTTAAATTAGAGCATGAGGAATCTTAAAATATGAGTCAGAATTGCACAATCCAGCTTTCGCTGGGTCAGGCTTGGAGGGTCTCTTTTTAACCACAGTCCAGTGCATGCTCACCCAAGGTCCCTGCATGAATAAATATTGATTTACAAAATGAGGCCTCAAACCCTGACTCATTCCTTCTTTAACCAAACTCCTGCTGAAATATTGTAAATATCATCCAGGGAATTAGCGATTTGTTCCTTTGCCCCCTACAACACCCTCACTCTTTTTCCTTCCTTTCCACTAAGTCTTCTACGCTGCAAGCCCCCACAGCAGAAGCTTTATGGAAACAGCAGAAGCAATAAACTTTCATTTCCCTCTACAAACATTATGAAACTGCTTAATTATTAAAATATCTGTTTTTCACTGGAGGGAAAAAGTCAAGCCTTGTGTGTT
>NW_028186457.1:3900710-3939654 GCF_003343005.1 Rhea americana
TTCTGTCTGGAAAAAGTTGGCTTTGTGAAATGTGTCCAGTGAAACCTGGACATATGGTAGCTCTAGCTGTAGAAAACTTCATGGGTATAAATCTGCCCTTTGCATTTCTATCAGTGACAGCTGGGAGGTTACTATAATTATTCTGAATTTGGATGCTGAGAGGCAATAAGCACTTGTCTGTTTGGAGGGGGAGATAAAGTTTGTTTGCAAACAGCTTGTAGCTTAATGCCTTCTAAGAGTGCCTGCCCTTTCTCGTCTATAAGGACTGTGCACTGGGAGATCAGGCAGAGGATTAATGAAGTGGATACTCATCTTCTCATCTACTTGAGGTTTTGACAAAACTGAGCCAATAAAGCCAATTAGCCAGCAGGATGTCCAGGCAGGATTAATTTGAGATTGCAGATAGGCTGGTAAAGAAATACAGGGTGTATTCATACAGGGTATGAAGATAACTCCTCTTTCGGGAGTTATCTTCATGCATGCTGGGTGTGGTGTGACCATGTGGCTACTCCAAGTAGCAGGTTCTCACTGGTAAATGTGATGAGCTGAGTTGCTCTGTAAGTTACTAGGAAAAAAAAAAAAAAGGAGAATTTTGCTCTCTGTTTGCAGTTGTGGTTGCTGTGCTGTCAGAATTACTGCTGCTTTCCCTATTATGGAAGTATTCATTTGTACTCTAACCTAGAATGTTTGTAAGATTGGAGAATTCCAAACTAGCAAGAGTCATGCTGTCATATAGTTTCTGAAATTTTTGTGTGAGAGCTAAGTCCAGTTCAGTTAGTTACCAAGTAACACCCAAAAGAAAGATGCTAAAAAAAAGCCCAGAAGATTCCAGATCTAAAGCTGAGGAGACAGGGGAGTTATCTTGATCCTAGCTAACAGAAGTAGAGCAAATCATAGTAGGCGCACTGCTCAGGTTACATCAATGCAAATGCTTCAACCCAGGGAACTGTTGTGGATGCACAGAGTGGGAAGTGTACAGAGTTGCACTTCTGAATATGCCTCTTTTGAAACCGCTCTTCTGTGTGAATCATTTCCTTGAGGATGGCACTGTAGTAACTAATGTGTCTCTGACACTCAGATGGTTGCATTCAGAGTAGGCACCATGGTGTTGCAGGAGCAGTTCTCAGGGTGATAGTTTGCAGAGGGACCTACTGTAATCAGGGCTTTCTCCAAAAAATGGGAAAGTTTATTTATATGGAGTATGTACGAAAGGGTACATGCTGATCTCTGTGAGAGGGGATGGTGCTGTTTCCTTCAGAATTTGTCCTTACAACGTCCGGAGCCTTCAGACAGACAGAACTGAGGCTTTCTACCCAGGATTTTCTGTTCCTACTCACAGTTATTAAAAGTCATTTAAACTGGTAACTTTACTTGCTCTCAGCTGCGTAGACTTACAGTGCAAGCAAAATGTTGTAACAAGGAACAGTATGGATAGTGTAGGGAAGGCTTTTTTTCATTTTTGTGTTGGTTAATGAGACATTTAGCTAATTTCAGTCATTTGCATAATGATGTTTAAACAGAATGTGTTGATGTTTTGTTCTCTTAAACCCGGAGGTCATTTTTAGGATCTCCTACTACTCTATTTTAGTACTTTACCAATGGTTGAATGAACTCTCTGATAATGAGTCCTAATGTAATGGCCAAAATCAGAAGAATCCCCTACAAACAATATGCCACCCATCAAATAGAGGTAGTTTCCATATAAACCATAATAGTACGGCATTGTAAAGAAACAATTTAAAAGGAACTGGAGTTCCTACTTGGGCATGAAAAGAAGCTTTCCAGGTTAGTGCTAAGCTTTAGCTAACAAGAGGACTGAACCATGTCTCTCTCTCTCTACCYTGATGTCTTTCTGTAACAGTCCCTCGAGGAAAGTACAGTTTATGAAGCACTGAGCCTRCAAATTAAACGAGATGTTGTGTGTCTATGCACCAAGAATGGGGTCACTGCTTACATAAAATGTGTGATGCTGTAGGCTGCTCCTAGAGAAATAAGTGACACTCCTGGACCAAAATGGTTCAGTGTTTCTGTTTTCCAAGTCTTGCTACTGTGCAGAGATTAAATGCCGAGAGATGTGGGACGCATTGTTTACTGTGCACTGCCAACAAGCCCTTTCAAGTAGCTCAAATGAAAAACGATTTACTTGAATACAGAGAAATTAGAAGCTGCAGAAGATAACACTTCCTGGACAGAGATGCCAAAGCAAGAGACTTCCTCATCATCGGGGTGGCGGGGGAGAGAGGGGACAGAAGGGCACTGGGGAAAGGGCAAGTGGAAATGAGTTGAGAGTGCCTCATGAGTTGAGTGTCCCATGGCCCCTTGAAGGGAACCTGACCACATTCGGCTCTTGGGGGTGAAAAATGACAAGGCACAGATTGCTTCCAGCTGCCCTTCCTCCTTCCTTGCTCCCAGAGCATCCTGTCCTACTGACAGCAAAGGTTTTCTCTGGAGAGGTATCAGATAAGAGTCCCTATGGTCTGCTCCAACTTGCTTAACCACAATTAATCGGGTTCCTCAGTGTGTGTGTGCAGGGGCTGCTGGCAGTGCAGGTGACAAAATGAAACCCAGCTGCMAGGAATGACGGGGCAGAGTCCATGCTGGTGTAAACCAGCTGAAATCCTGCTCTCTTAAGCTTATATGGGCTAGTGGATGCTGATGCCTGGTGGTTGGAGGGCAGCCTTGGAACATTAAAAGGTGCTTAGAAAGATGGAATATTTTGAATCACTGTAAGGCATCTCCCCCTGAACAGAAGATCTTAGCTGAGCAGAGGAGATGGAAAGGGAATTCAGGATATATTTCAAAATCATTCTTGTCCATAAGTACTCAACAATATCCAGGTAATCATATTTTTCTAATAGTCCCCCACTTTTTTTTTTTTTTTTTTTTTTTTGCCCTCTACTGTCTGTTTGGAGCTGTCTCTCATGATCTTGTGTCTAACACTGGACTGACTGTAAGATCTTAAGGGCTCATCTAGTATTGTATAAAGCTACTTTAAACAAGTATTAACTGAAAACCAGCATGAAGAAGAACTGAGGCCAGTCAGCCCTTCAGAGAAAAAAAAATCTCTTTACCTGAACAAGTCTAAACAGACCACCCTTATCCTCTGAATATTTAGAGATTCTGAATTTGCCTTCTTTGGGGAGATGGAGAGTAAATTCCAGTTTAAGTAACTGAACAGCACATGCAGTCTTAGTGACCTTTTGGAAAAGATTTTGAATTGAAACTGGGTCTATGTGTTGTTTATCTAGAACTCATTATGCCAGCACAAATGCATATTTTTTTCTCTGCTGCTTTTCAAAAGATCTCTTCTAATTATCACAGTATGAAATGGCATTTTGATAGCATCTAACAGCAGAACAATCCTTATGGTTGCCTCTGAGTACAAGAGACTAAATAGGGAGGGGAAATTAGAAGTTTTGCCTTGTTTACTTTAGATGTTAGAGCTTTTATTCTTTTTGCACGTGATCCAAAGCCCATTGAAGTCCAAAAGAAAGTTTTGATTTCTTTTAGGCATTGGTTCAATACCTTTGCCAATAACCATTTAGTCACAGCCTGACCACTAGCATGTGCAATCAAAAAAAGCCTTGTGGCTGGATGCTAAATAATATTTGTGGACAGCAGGGGCTCAGCACAGACTCTCAAGCTGGAGAAAGAAGCTCTCTAGGTCACTCCTGAGGTACTTTGAGGCAGGGTAAAGAAGGTGGCAAGATTGCTCAGCTGCTGTTGGCAGTCTGGCATGACAGATTGACTCTAAAAAAGTCCTGAATGCCGCAAACTTTGCCCTAACAAACCCATTCTGATACTCCTTGCCTGGATTTAGAACAACCTGAGAATGCAATTTGTTAGAGCTGAAGCATGTAGTCTCTGAAAAATAGAAAGGTTTTTTTGGTCCATTTCAGTCAGGTTTTGTTGCAGCCATTTAACTGGATGAACTCCTACACAGGCAAACTCAGTTGCTCTGTTTACTTTTTTCCTCTTTTTTCCTGTATGTTAATTTACTCCCTGCAATATCAGTGGAACAGAAATCAAGAACCCCCTCATTAAAATTCAGAGCTATTAATTTTGGCATCCTCTGTGCAATAACCAGCTTTATTTTGTATTATACATTGCTGGCATTTTGCACCACAGATAGCTTTGCAGAATAAAGCAAGAAATGTAGCAGCTAATAGTAGTGGCAAAGAACAGACAAAGGACCAGTCTTTTATGCATTAGGATTTTTTGGTAGGAGGTAGGCCAAGACTGTGCTGTTCATGTGGTTGTTACTGTCAGAACAGAGTTTTAGGCTCAGAGCTTTTATTAAATCCTTTTCCCTACACTAATGCTATTAAACATACAATTGAGGACTTGAGTTTTGTGTAAAATTACTAATTAGCCACCGATCACCTCCTTAGATGTTTCATAATGCTTAGCTCCATAATGCTTTCATATTAGAAATGAAACAAGACTCAGATGGCTTTGATCTTCGTAGCAATCACTTAGTTAATTTGGGGAGATTTAGGAGACAAAGAGAACTTGCTAGCTAACCAAATGTCTGTTTTGGAAGAAAGAGGAAAGACAGAAAAGAAATATGTCTAATTTTCTCCGAATTATCTTGCTGTTCTTTGTGCAAGTGAATATAGGGAAAAGTAAAGTTCTGGCGAAGTTTTCCCACTGCTACTGTCTTAATACATTAACATGGACAGGTCTGTTGATTTTTTTTTCTTTTCCTTGGGCTGCACTTTATGTCTGTCTGTACACATGTTCCCATGCAAACTGTTCAGCCTAGTTGCTCCTGGGCTAGTTAGCGCATGAAGCAAAAATAGCTGAGTGAAAGGCTGGCAAGTGTATTTAGTAATAGTCTTCCTGGCCATGCCCCATAACTCTTCCATCAAAGAGTGCAGAAAATCAGAATATCAAACTGATTTGTAAACTACCATCAGTTCTTACAGGTTACAGTGTTGTTCTCCTAAGCATATACATAATGTTATCCAATTTTAAAAAGAGGTGGTGAGATTTCCCATGCCTCTGAGAGCTTGGAAAAGGTCTGTTGATACCTGTGCTGCTTTGCATGCAGCTTAAGGCTACAGGCTTTCCCTTCCCTGCAAACCTTCCAGGGCTGTTGCACACCACAAAGGCCCGCAGACCAAATGGTGCTCTGCACCCGGTGATCCCAGCTGAGCATGCTACCTTTTTACTGTTATCTGGTGGCTACCTGGAGTCTGATGGAGACTGAACAGCAATTCAGGGAATTCATGATGTGTTGCTCCTGCTAAACACACTGCCTCCTCAAATTCTTCAATGCTGTCCCAAGCTAAAGGATCATATGCACTAGAGTGAATATTTTCTAGGGGCACATTTTCTTGTTCTGTGGCTGATCCTAGTTTTTGGAGGCTAAGGGCTCTAACAGTCATTTAAGTTATTCATTAAGACACACAAATTGTTATTTGAATAGGCTCAGCATCTCTCTGGTAATGATTTCACAGCAAATGACAGCAAAATCTGCTTTGATGTCTACCTGTGACTATAAAAACAATCGTCARTGAAGTTTATCAGTTGCTTTATTCTGGCTGATAAACTTAAATCATTCTTCTGTTCTTTGTATGAAGAAACCATGTGGCAAAAGTAGATATGAGTAGATACATTTATTAAACCTTGATTCCATTTTTGGGCTGAGGTCACCATGACTCATTCACAGCTGGTTCCTAGATATCATCAATTGTCTATAAAGCTGCTCTCTGAAAACCACTTAGATATCTGTTGCTCTTCATACGGCTGCTCTCAACTTGGTTTTTAGCACTAAATTATCTACAGCAAGCTAACCAATAAGGTAATTATCAGAATATACGGTAAGTTTTCCTTTGTTTTTATGGATAATGTAGACTGCTCCTCCACACAGAGCTTCCAGCTTTTGATTAAATCTCCAGGTGCTGGCTCCCATGTAATTCTCCAGATGTAACCTGTGAGATCAGTCACTGTTATCAACTCCAGATTAGCAGAGAGATTACTTCTAATGAATGCAAACAGTTCTCGGCATTTAACATTTTCTATTTCAGACCATGGATTATCAGTCTCACAATCTTCTGAACTGTTATTCCTGTGTGATTTGTGATATACAAATGCCAGTTACTGTGATAATGGGCTTTTGTAGGCCCAGTCTGACAATAGCAAGATTACTGCCTTGCATAGACTTTGTCACAGCATTTCACACTTGCTCCTCTGCAGGTAATGTATTTTCATTATCATATTCCATGGACTTTTTCAAACTTTTTTTTTTTTTGATTTGAGGATTTGTTGTTCTTTTTTTGGGGGGGTTATAATTGGAGACTATCTCTAATTGGAGAAAAACAAGTTTCTATTTTAATTTTGATTGTTTCATAAGAAGACTGTGATACAAAAATAGCTTCTCTAAAACAAAACTGTTTTCTGTAAATCAACATACCTTTCCCTTCATAGGTTGCTGAAAGACTTGAAGTTTGTCTCAGGGTTTCACAGTACTTTCTCCTCAGGCAGAGTTATTCAATGGATATAAAGAATTCAAAAGTGTTAYTGTTTTACTATGATCATGCTTTAACATTTCCAGTGATAATGAACCTATGGATTTCACTTTTCACTATTCAGAGCTGGAATATGATTACAGTTTTAGGCAGCTCTGAGAGACTAGCCTACAAGTTTGTCTGGAAGTTGCAATATTAGATTGCAACTAGATTTTCTGATGCTGAATCAGTTGTTCGTCTTCTATGCTTATTTTGAAAGGAACCCACAGCCTCTTTCTTTACAGCTTAGTTTTGCAGATGGGATGCTTATGCTTCAAACTAGCTATAGAAAACCGTATGTAATGTAAACTCCATCAGATGTCACCAGCGTCATAGGCTGGAGTGGCAGCAGATGTATAAATGAGCCTGATGTTCCAACATCCAGATTTCATTACAGCAACAATCCTGAAAAGCTATTTACCTGCAAAGCTACTACTTAAATGAAGACACACTAGTAATCCGTGTAAACCAACACGACTGTTTCAAATCAAGCTTACTGCTTAAASAGGAATGAGTATCTTTAGATTGCACCACTTTATCTAGACATCTGAGAGGTTCTCTTCAAACTTAACTCGTGTATGTGGTATGCACAAGCCTACCCAGCTGCATTCAGAGCTGCAAGACATCTACTCTGAAACCTGCATAGTCTGAAGAATATCTTAATAATGGTTTTTAAGCGTAATAAGTTATTTAAGATCATTAAGTGAGCACTATGACAGAAACACAGACTTGTTCGGTGGCCACACATAGTCTGCTTTTTCCCAAGAAGGGAACYAGTGTGGGATCAGACCCCTCCCCTCCTATACACAGACACATATCACATTGTCTAAAGCTGACATATTTCACCTGGTTAGAYAGGTTTATAGAAAACAGCGTTGGTTTACTGTGGCTGTTCTCTGTTTTCTAGGCTCCTTATAAAACTTGAATCAGCTCCCACACAGAAGATGTCATTTTTCTCCCAATAAGCATACTGCGCGAGAAAAAAAATCTGGGAGTCATAGCTTTGAATGAYGTCATCTTCTCAAGATGACTTTTTCTTAAGTTTTCATATTTTAGGTAAAGTATTCTRACTGTAAAAATACGAGATCTGAGTTGGAGGGAGGAAAAATATGTATTTAGGTAGAATTTATTTTTAAATTAGAAAYTCCACAGCTTGGGAGTTTCTAGCTTTCCAAGTAACACTGAGCACTCTGTAGGGAAACATAAAGAAAAAAATGAATTTTAATTGGCAACAGAATAAGATTCCCACATTAATAGACATATTTTTCACTACTATTATCAGTGTGAGTTCATGTCTTCCCTTCTTCTAGACAGATCTGCAACAAAGGTGAGCTTTGCTTATGACACTGAATGAGGCAACTATTTGGGTTTCCATTAACTCAATACATTGCAAGCAGATCTCACTTTAATATTCAGCTTGCACTTCCTCTTCATTTAATCCAGTTATTTCTACTGATAACTCTGCACCACTTCCCCTTCATTTAGTCCAGTTATTTCTGTTGATAATTCTGCACCAGACCTATGCRTTGTCTTGTTCCAGCTGTGTCCCTGTGTATCATTCCATCCATGGGATATCTAAATATCTAAATCCTATCTAACTGGAATATTTAATAATAATCCTTTTCATGGTAAATCCACAAAGGAGAAATCCTTTGCATGCTCTGCCTCCCAGACCTGCCAGCAAGGGCTCGGATCAAATCTACCTCTGGGCCAGGATTATAAACATTTGAAAGCTTTGCTGCACAACMCAAAACAGAGTCCAAAGACCTAGCACATATAGTCTCTGTTCCCTGTTCTTGCCTGAATAGTCTGTGTTCTGTTTATACCTTCCACAGGCACTAAGGAGATGTATCCTTACTTGCAGTAGCTCTTGGAAGGTCATGATGTTTGTGAAATACTTCCACCATGGAGCAGTGCTCGGTGACTACCTGGGCTGACTGGCTTAGTGACACAGCTTCAGTTTCTGCCTGCAGTCAAGTATCATTACCTTTGTCGTACGGACATCAGGAAGTGTAAACTTCATGGAGGCTACATAGCTGTGACTAAATCTGTTAATTGCTACAGCATTGCCTTTAAGACATGGCATCCTTCCCTTCCTAAACTGAGCTGCTTCTGAAGGGAAAGCAGCACTAATTAGCTTTATTATGATGACATATGATATTTTAATTCACTATAGCTACCTTCCTTTCACTACAGCTAGCTAATTGCAGAACCACAGCTCTTGAAAATAGACTATGCTAGTTGTAAACAGTGCACAATCGTCCTGGTTACAGCAAATTTAGCTGGTATGCACTGCTAAAAAATCCCAGGCTAGAAACTGAACTTAGGTTTGTGAGCGTTGCTTTGTTTTAGCCAAATGGTAGCACAGTGATGTTTGCAAGATGACCAGACCCTAGTGCAATTTAAAATGCAATAAGGTAGAGTCTGTCTGCATAATATGGCTAGATCTGCATCAGTTTTAAATGGTAGTAGGCAAGCCACTACACCATGGAGCTCAACATGAATTAATTTGCCCTGAAACTGTAAGTGGTTTGGCTTCTTTCTCCTTCTGAGCTTTCTGCTGCCAGTATCCAAATGTATCACAAGTTGCCATATATACCGAAATATGTGTCTGTTGACCTCAGTAGATTGCAATATACATTCAGATCAAGTACTTTTTGATGATTACACTTTAAAAGTTCTGCTAGAGAGACAGAGTTTTTCTATTAGTGCTCAGGATGCTGACTCCAGGTGGACTCATAGACCTTCCAACTTCTAGTGCGTCCAGTTAGAGCTGAGGGGGCTTATGTGATTGGATCCACAATCTGAAACTGCAGTAACTTAAGTGATAAAAACATGATCACTTACATGTTTTTCTTTTCCAACATTTGTCACCAAAAGAACATGCTCAAGTTTTAGGCAGAAGAATACTTTAGAATTTAATGTCAAGGATGCTTGAGTAGAAACAGAAGACAGTCCGACAAAGCTCTGTTGCTGGCCAAATGCTTCGGTCTCTTCTCTGCCTTTTACAGTGTCAGCTTTTGATCCCTGACCATCTAGACCTCTTACACATGGAGAAGAAAATCTCTTCCCAGCTCCTCTGAAAACTCATGTTGTACTTTGATTGCTTTGATCTGCATACAAGCCAATTCCAATGACACAACTAGCCATCTTTTTACTCATTTTTGAATACTGGGATTTCAAAGTTTGATTTGATTCTGTGTTGCACTCCCAAAGCTGTGCTTTTGTATGTTTATCCTTCACTATCTTTGTGCATATATCACACCCTTGAGAGAGCAGCACAAGATCCTAAATTCTCAACACTAGAATTTTTATTATGAAATTATTAATGGATTCTGAAAAATGTTTTTTTACAAAACAAATTTCTTTTAATCCTATACCAGCACTTCACAGTAATGAGGTTTTGCTTATCAGCCAGGTAAGTTATGAGTTTCCATGAAATCATCTAGGATAGAACTATAAAAGGAGCAGAGGGGAAAGAAGGTGCAGCGATTTATCAATATTGGCTGATACCTTCCCTTTTCGAAAACTGAAATTGCTGAGATATGCTACAGCTGCAGCTTTGTGCTTTTGCTCAACCCTCTGTACACTTCAATCCCGCTGTCACCTTGCTATTAGCTGTAACGTTAAGATGTGCAGCTTGTTCAGACTGACAAACTGGAAAGCTATTTTGCCACAAGCTTTTCTTCTCCTCCAGTGCAGTACAATGACTATTTAAGTACGAACAAGCTTGATCTTCTGACATATGTCAAGAATCGTAGCGTTCCCCGAACACATCAGTTTTCAGTGCATTGTCTGCCTTCTTCTGCTGAAATGGAAGTACTTCCAGCAAGGGTCATTGCAAGTCACTTTATTATAGGTACTTTCTATGCGTATATTTTGTTCAAAGGCCTTGAAATGCCCCTCCATGTGCTCACCACTCACCACTGAAGTACTACAATAAGCAACATTGAAGTCTTCCCATCACACACTCTTCTTCGTGGACAAGATCTTCCACAGATCTTCTATCACTTCTCACTTTAGGATCCTTCTGTCCTCCCAAGCTCCCTGTGTTATTCATCAGACTTATCCTTCTCAGCCTGCATGTTGTTCTCTTTTTATTTAACAAATTGTGTTGTAGGAACTCCTAATGTCCACACTGCCCAGTCCCTTGCTTTTCAAAATTGCTTCAGTAGGTAATTAGCAGATGATCCTTGCTTTGTAGACTTTATAATCTCTCTCTTACTGCTATCAATGTTACTTTCATCAGACTTGCACAGTATATTTTACTAGTGCCAGAATCCCACAGTGTTTGTCCCATCTGACACATGCAAAAACTGAATTACATAAAGAAAGGTTTGGGACTAGCAAAAATCACATGATTTTAGTTCAGAATTGCAAGGCTGTTTATACTACTCCTCCACTGAAACTAAAGTATATCTGTTTCAGGTCCAAGTGCTAGAGGCTGGGTCACCACAAAACTTGTGTAAAGGGTCAGACAAATGGACTCCGTGGAGAGGGAAAAATCATATATACCTCAGACTGGTGAATATTGTCTGACTGCCCATATTTGGAGATCACATAAGCCTAACAGAAACATAGGAGCACACATTCTTTAAGAGAAATAGAAGTCAATGACTCAGTTTTTACTTTTATCAAAAATCAACCTTTTAGCTAATGTAGTAACAAAGTTTTGTGCAGAAAATTTTAAGTTAGAGAGGCAGGTGATGACATGCACCTWTATTTTTTCTTCTTGTAAAACATCAAAAACAGAATTGAAATTTACTTTTGAATGAGTAACTTAGAGCATGTCCTACAGCACCACCTAGCAGGCTAATTTAAAAGTGATCTATAACGCTAGATCTTTGACTATAATCACATGCTCGTTCAAGAGAAAAAGGGTGCACCTCAGACTGCAGGTTTCCACTCTGTAACAGCTGTTTCTGGAAACCAGAACCATGCCAACACGATGCTTAGTAAAGTTGAGGTCTCTCCTTTTCAATTATTTTATTTATTATGAAGCATTTATGAGAAACCATGGTACAAAGGTAATGCTCTGCCAGTCTCACATTGGTCTCTAAACACCTCCAGCCAGTACAGAACGCAGCAGCACTTTTCGGAAAGCAAGGCTGTAAGAACCCATCCAACCCTCTCTCAGMACACCCACGTCTTGGTGGCTCTCAGCATTTCACTGCGTGTTTGTTTGGAGTCTAGTCTCAGGGAGTCCATAACCGTGAGCATGCACTTTTTCTCTGTACATCTGTAGGGAGTATGAATGTCAAAACCTCACGACGAGTGGTAGGTTTTGGCAGACGATGAAGCTGCACACCAAGGCCGCGGCGCCGTGGTCTTGACAGCTCTCTGCGGTGAGGCTCCCCTCTCCCTCCTTCGGGCTGCCTCCCACCTTCCCACCTTGTTACAGCCCTGGCACTTTTCAGACTCTTCCATGATCCTACTAATCTGGTAGAAAATTTGGGGGCTTGGGGTTTTTTTTTTTTTTTTTTTTTTGCTAGGATGTCTTCTGCTAGTAGTGAGTTACAAGCAGCTCACAAAAAAAGTCTGGTGAATCTCAGTTCTGGTAAGCGGTAAGTGGTTCAGGAGCAGGCAGAGGTGGGGGAAGTGGGATCTTTTCTCCCACTCCTCCCTTTGTGTGGCAGCAAACTATTAATTTGTCTTGCGATATTTACCAGCGTCAGGTAAAGGTTCCTGCATGGACTTGGGGACGGTCCGACTCCAAATCTTACTTTCAAATCACRTTTTCTCACAGCAGTTTCAGCCAAGGCACATGCCCCTTGCTCAGGCAGGCCTCGGAGCTTGCGCAGCCGTGCAGTTCAGGGAGCTAAGCCGGCCAAATGCTACTCCCTTTTCTTTTTTTGTGAGAAACGCCSAAGTCAGTGGAAGGTACTGAAGGTATTTAAAGACCTGTGCTGCTCTGTGACCCGGCCACCCTCCACACCCCAGCAAAGCAGGGCTTCTTCCCACAACCGCAGACCTTCTCAGGGGCTTTATGAGTTTCCAGGGCCACAGAAATAAATTCCTGTACTGAGGAACTACACCGGCCATCTTCTGCTTTGAGCAAATCACAGCTTAGAAAGAAAACAAAATCGTCGTCGCATGTGTTATTTTCCTCCTATTAAGGATGTYGGAGAAGCCAAATCGTACGCGGTGGCTGCTAGGTACGCCCCTCAGCGCACCACAGCAGAAGGGCTGCGCTAATAAAATGTATACATATGTATACATGTAAGTGTTTTTTGCGGGAGAAACATTTGGAGTTCAGGCACTGGGATGCGAGGACATGGAACAAATCCACGGAAATTCATTCGCTCTTTACTGAAATCCTGGTGCCGGGCACCCTCCTCCCCGCCACCCCGCACCGGTGTAGCCAGCAGGCACCTCGCGTTTCACAGCCCGCCCGGCTGCCGCTTAAAACTAATCAAATCAAATCCAAACGCAGCGCAGCGCGCCCGGCCCCGCTGCTCGCCGGGCGGGAGAGGCCTCGCGCCGCCGCCGCCGCCATGTCGCGCCGCCATGTCGCGCCGCGGCCGTTCCCGCCCCTTCCCGCCCCGGGGCGCCGCTTCCCGGCAGCCTCGGCTCGGCCGGGCCGCGGCGGAGCCTCGGTAGGTGCCGCGTTTTTATCCGCTTTTATGTTCAATCCTGACCCCTCAGGCGGGCACCTTCCCTTTCCCCCCGCTCCCGCGTTTGCCGATTTATAATGTAGCGTTGTGTGTGAGCGAGCGTGCGGTGGGGGGAGGGTATTTTATTTTGAATCAGAGCGTGCCCCGGGGTGGTTTCATGCTGGGAAGCGGGGCTGGGCCCTGCAGGGGAAACTTTAAAGCTGTTTTGCTGTTGCCATAAGCCAAAAATAGCAGACGCCCACAGAAATCTCTTATTATCTCTATTTCACTCAGTCTTCTCGATTAGGAGGGGGAAAAATAATTATTCGAAGGGTAGGGGCAAAACCAGGCTGGTTTTGAACTCTTGCCGTGAAGGTTCTCACGGGGCTGCAGTGTGCCCGTGCGACCAAGCCCAGCGCTAAGCGGTATCGCAGCATTTGGGGAAGACCGGCCTCGCCAGGGCTAACCGAGTGAATGAGAGTTTGCAAGATAAAGCCGTTCCTGTATAGGTTTGCAAGTAAATTTTCCAAGAATTACGAATAAAAATAAAGATGCCACTTGCAGTTGGGGCTGCAATGTGATTTTACATAAGCTGAGAATCTGGGCTGAGTGTGGGGGAAAGCTTGAAAACACTAGGGCTAAAACACTATGCTGAGATTGTGTTTCTTTTTCTTTCTTTTTTTTCATGAGTATTGACTATTATGAGAAAATGAAGTCATTTTCTGATGGTATTTTCTGCTTATTCTTGCAATAGGTATGTGACGTGACCATAGCGCTTAATCCTGGCAAGGATATACCATGGGCTGTGAGGGGTCTGTCCAGAAAGGTTTGAAACCATACATGAACAAAGTGTAAAACAAAAACAAAACAAAAAGAGGCCACTTAAGGACTGAGGCAACTGTTACATTTTTTTCTTATTAAACAAGGAGGAAAAAAAAAAAAAAAGTCAGTTGTGCTGGGAAGCAGGTGTTTATGCACTGTGCCATGGAGGTGGATCCGGTTATTAGGGCTGTTTGGGAGAAGTGTGTAAGTAAACACAGTGCTTTCTGGCCTGCCTTTCCGCTGCTCATACCACTGCCCCCGGCCGAGGCTGCCTGCTGCAGCCTGCCTAGGAGTGCTTGGTGGCAAGCCGGGCTGCTGGCCATGTGTAACGCTCTGTATTGTTATCATTCTCTGTTTTTTAGCTCCATTACCAAGGATGTTTCTTCCAAAAATTGTTTTTTCTCCAAGCTCTAGGCTCCTTAGCCTGTTTCTTTTTTTAACTTAAACAATTTTGTCAAGCAAATCACCACCTCCAGTCTTCAGCAGAATGTAAGCATGCCATCACGTATCATGCTAAGAAATAGATATCATAGCATTGTATACTTACGTGCATCATTGTTTTTATAAAGCACTCTGTATGTTTTTCTTAAGCACTCTGTATGTGTTCAGAGCAGTACAAACATTAAACAAGATTTTTCTTCCTCTTGTGAATTTACAGTCTGAAAGAGCTTTGTAGGAATAGTAATAACTTATCATTAAAACATCACCTTTAATTTAATCCTTTTTTGTTTCTCTGTGGTTAATATTCATTTGCTGTTGATCATGACTGGTGTATCCTGGCATGTTACAGACCCCAGTTGTCCGCTCTACCCTTCTGTGGGAGGTTATTGTTTAACATAAGTGCAAGGAAAGAACATATGTCTGTGTTTCAGCTGCTACAGTACAAAGCCCAGCAGCATAGCTGAAACCCACCTTTGATGGTACTGCACATTAAAACCTTGGTTGTTGAAGCAAAGCACGCTTCCCTGCTGCCACCTCAGCTTCCTGTTGAGGACAGCTGGAAATAGTAATGTCTTAAACAGCTGCAGCAAGATTCTCCAAAGCTCATGTGTTAAAGTTTTGAGAGAAGAAACGTTGCAAGATGAAAATGGGAACATGGCCGCACAATTGTCATTGATGTCTGTTGAGGTTAGGTGCCTACTTCATCTCTATATCCTTATATTAGAATCATTTTAGGTGATAGGTCTGTAGTCACGGGGATTTTTAAAGAGATTGAAGCTTTCCTGGGCAGAACACATCCTATGGCTTGGACCGTAAAAGGAACTGATACTCCCTAAGGTAAGCAGGACTCTTGAACTGAAGAAGCTGGCGGGTTTGAAAGTTTTTATGTTTATCTGCTTGAACAGTCACAAAGTAGTCTTTTGCCCTGAAACAATTTTTGTTCCACTTTTCTGCTCTGAATTACACATACTATTTTTAGAGAAATGATTTGCAGAGACAAATCTTTCAGAATTGCAATTTAAAGAACACTTCATTTTGAAAATAACTTTTTTTTTCTGAGTAAACTAGAACCACTGCCTGGAAATTGAAATCTGATAAACTAGAAACAGCCCAGACCATACTTTTCTTCCCCCCCCCCACACCCCCCTCTCCTTTTTTTTTTAATGATGAGGTTTAACCATTAGAAAAAACTCCAAAGGCAAATTCTCTCTCCTGAAATTTTCAGATCAAGACATGATCCCATTTTGGAAATTGTATTTTAGTCAAACTCGAGTTACTGAATTCAGTAGCTGAAGTTACTGAGGTCAATAATGAGGAACTAAGGAGAATTCTTGGAGCTATGCTGTAAAGAAGGTTAGAATAGATTAACCTAGTTAATGGCTCTTTGTGGCTTTAGTATCTCCAGTCTGTGTCTGTCATGGAATTGTACTGGGAAGTGATACGTAAGTATGTTGAGTATTTACCCATACCAGATGTATATTAATTGCTGGGAGGAGGAAGAAATACGGTCGCATTATTTTCTTTATTATAATAAATTGATTTACTGGAAATGGGGGAGAAGTTAAGTCTTTGTATCCATTATCCTATGTTCTGAGGCCCAAAAATTAATGACTATCCTTTTCTTTATAGAGGTATTTTGTGTTTCCTTTATGTAAAAGACAGAATGTTTCATTGATTATTGTATTCTGCTTCTCATGGATTTTGTTTTGTTTTTAAAATGTTACAGAGACAGGAGACTTATTTATGCATACTTTAATTCCTGGTTTTGTGTTGTAAACAGGTTAAGATTTGGCTATGGGAGTGCAGTTCCTGCGGAAAGCATCTGCGTGGGTTAAGAAGCACAAGACCACTTTGTTGGCTGTTTCTTGCATGGGACTGTTTGGTGCTAACCTTTCCTATCATGTATTTCCTGAGCAGACATTCAAACTGTTACATGAGTGCTGGTCAGATGGGCAGCCAGCTGAGCTTTCCCAGAGGCTCTGTGGTGTCTTTCACGATGTCCTTCAAGATACTGGTGTGAAATCTGCTAACTCCTATCGAGCCTTCGCAGCTTCTGGCTTTCACCCAGTGAGTGCTGGAATCCCATGGCTGCCTGCAGGCTCTTTGGTGGGCATCCCTCCTAATTTTGATAGCACAGCTGAGGATAAAAAAGGAATAGTCAACCACGTTGTTGTGATCGGTGGCAAGGAAGTAGACTGGGAGAGCAATGAAGGTGTTGCTTTGAGGAAAGCGCTGACATTTTCACCTGAAGCTCAGAAGTTTGCTATTGCTAGGGAAATTGTGTATTTGCAAAATGGCAGCCCTTTAGTAAATGCAGCTGTGGCTCCAGCTTTCTTAGCTGGTACCTATTTTGGTGGGATAGGTATAAAGATACTTTTGGGTTTATATCCTGGCCCCATAATACTTCGAAGCATCTCTAACCTCGTAATTGCCACCACTGGATTACTCTGCTATTATGTTTCTCATGATGCTGTGACCTATCACTTAGACTGCAAGGCTGACAGAAATGCAGCTACCATTTCCAAAGACTATGCCAGAGGTGGAGTGGAATTTTATGACAAAATCTTGTCCCGCAATAGGATTCTTCGTACTCTGATGGGCAAACAAGGGGTGAAAGTATATGCCCCTAGTGGTAACCTTTTCCCAACGCACTGGTTCAGAATAAAGTACACCCCATACACTTACCGAAGAGATCTGATTGTTAATATTTTAAGAGAGCTCCAGGCACAGGAAGGGAGCGACTGAATTTTAAACTTGTGAATTATGTATTCTTTTGGAACACTGCTGCACTCTTTTTTCCTCTGTATCTTCATTTATTTTTTGCATATAGTTTAGAAGGAGTTATTGCACATTCTGTGAATAAAGAATTCTCTCTTAAAATATTGAAGACTTACTTCAGAAGTCCTCTGTTCTGTGTGCATCTTAAATCACAAGACCACTCAGAAAGAGAGCTTCTCAGTTGCTCCTCTGGACGTTCTGTTGCTCTGCTCTGTTTTCCTACCAGTTCCAGAGTGGAAAATGGAAAAGGTAATGTCCAACACAGAGTTTTAGCAACATTATCAATTAAAATGGGATGTTTGCATATTTGCCATTCCTCCTATGGTACAACCCAAAGATGCTTTAAATACTATAGGCAGTCTGTATCACACTGATAATATTAATTCCAAAGTACAGTGCTTTTGTTCTGTGTAAGATCCTAACCTGTATTAGGTCTTATGCTGTAGTCAGGCTCTCTCAATAGGGCAAATTAGTTGTGCTGCAATTCAAACTACTATAGTATAGTAGTATGAATTGCATATATAGTATATGTATTCATACAGCTACTACTACCAGTATCTGAGTCATTTAGTTTAAATCTAGTCCCAGTCTCTACACACTGTGCTGTGACTGCAGTGTGTGTATATCCTGCATGGTTCTCAGCAGTGGCAGTAGGCAGCATGACTAACATCTGTCATGGGTTGGTTGTTTTCTTACAAGTAGGATATATGTGTTCAGGAGAGGGTTTTATGTTTGCTTTGGTAGGGTTTTTGTTTTGGATAAAAATGCGTGCTGATGTATGCCAACTTTCATGTCAAAGAAGGCAAGGTCAAAGAACTATGTCATTTAGTGCAGAAATTTGTGAGGGCTGCCATGTGGAGTTGCCAAAGGAGGTCGTTCTCCTGTTCCAGACTAACTGCAAGAGACAAGCTTTGTGCAAGATCCGTAATCTTGTGGAATGGTCTTTAAAGCACTAGCAGTAGACTTACCACAACAGCCTCACCTTGGAGATTTTATCTGCTCTCCAAGGTCACAGCTCTCAAACGTTTTAGGTTCTTCTTTTTACTTTTCTATAATAGACATACCACTGGCCTTCCCAGTAACATCTGAACAGTTTTTGTTTTCTGACCTCTGTTGTCATGGAAAACTGCTGTATTGATTTTGTGTCTTACAGAGGTACTGAGTGTCCTCTCTGCCCTGATTATCTCCATTCTTCATCTACCATCATAATACTGTTGTGCCTGTGCTCAAAGCATCACCGAATTCTGTTTGCCCTTTGAATCATATAGTGATGAGGTTGATATGCTTGCTGCTTGAAGCACTAGTGTTGCTTTACATCACTAAAGTCGTATATAAAAGTTGTTTGGTGTTCTGCTGAAGTAATCTGTGTCATAGCTGGTTTTCTGGACCGTCACTTATCTCTTGCAGTTGAAACACAAAGTGATGAGATACCTTTTAGCTGCTTTCTGGCTGTGGGACATAAGATTATTGTTCTTGTGACCTTTGTGAAAGTGTTTGACAAAATCTTCTAGTCCATGAAATAAAAGGAGACTTCTAGCCTGAAGCTTTAAAAGCCTGCAGCCTAAATTTTATTCAACTTTTCCACAGAAATGCAACATAAAAGGTCAGGATAAAGGTTTACACTGTTAAATGATGTAGTGGCTCAAGACTGCAATATAACTCCTCTTTTATATAGTCTGAGTTTGATTTATCCCTTGTTACCCCTTCAGGCAGCTCTGAACTCCATGAAATGTTATGGGAGAAAACTTGGCCCGCTTGCTTTATGTGGTTTAAGTAGCCATTATGTAGTAGTACATAAAGAGTACAGAGAGGAAAGAGTCCTTTCAGATCTACAGCAGTAGCAGTTTAAACAAAATGAAATTAAATCTGCTTGCCTCTTCCCACTCTTACTGCTGCTTTTCATGAAGGTGCTGGCAGCCAGTGCTGTTATTTAACGTTCTCGGACTGTAAAGCCTGAGTGATGCTAATAGATTTTGCAGTTGTGCGCTCTGTTTTGCCCTTACAGTTGGATTCTCCAAGAAGCTCCAAAGATCCTTAAATGCTGTGTCTCATTTACCCTTCTTTTAACTTGCTGTGGCATATCAGTGTCAATAAAGGGAGGGTTGACTGGTTTTTTTTTAGGCATATGCCCTGGTCTTCCAAAGAGAAGTTCTTGCAAGGGCGGTGTTTATATATCTTGATCTCTATATAGTAATAGCCAACCATGTTGATCTGGGAGCATGCAAATGCCTTCTTTATAAAGGAATTGGGAGACCAAATCAAAACTGCTAATTAAGATTTCCCTGAACTTTGGGAAGGTGTGGGTTACTCTGCAAAAGGTTTTTTTCTCATGTATATGTTGCCATGTAATTATTTCTTGCAAGGTCAGCCATGCTACTTGGAAATAAGAACAGCACAGTTCAAATATGTGACTATGAAAAAACTCGTACAAAACCTTACAATATTGCAAGTGTTTTTCTGTAGGTGAAAACTTTTGATGAAATCAAATAGAAATTCCACATATTGGTGATAGAATTGGGTCTAGTTTTGAAAGTATGATAAAAATAAGCACCCCAGAATCAACTGTGGAAATCTTGGTTGAGATCATGCTCTTTTGTGCGAAGTGCCTCAGTAGGAGAAGTAAGTCAATGAGGTAGCCTGTAAGAATCCAGGTGAGTCAGCTGGTGGATAGAATTGTAGAGAAAACTCCTATCAGCTCTGCAGTTGAAACTGAGCATTTCAGAAAACTTGTTTTAGTAGCAACTGGTTCTTTTACAATGCTGTGATGAGGCAGACTTCATGCTTTTTTTTTTTTTTTTTTTTTTTTAAAAGAAAACCAACAAAAATGTTAAGCAAAGGGTATCACTAAGAGAAATGGATATAAGAATTCTAAACCAAAAATATGTAAAAGTCAAGGTGTGAATGCAGTAATGAACTCTCACAAAAACAGATACTACTACAAAAATGAATGTTTCTATCTGATATAGTGAAGTGATTAAAGCATGAAGTAGTGATAGTAGCAAATGACCAAAATGAGCTGATATTTTAAACTTATACCCAGTGAGTAATGTAATGCTTGCTGCTAGATAAAGTTTTAGTGGATAATGCTGCAGAAGAGAAGAGTCATCCACATGCTTTGCTTAAGATTTTCCCCACATGCAAGAAATGCAGGATATGGCTTGCGTGTTGTTTTCCCCCATCTTAAGAATTTCAGTTTCATGTTGTAGACATGCCTTCAGATGGTTTAATGGTCATTAATGGAAAGCTATCAGAAATAGAGTAAGTCTGAGAGCTAGACAGTTTTCTAAAAGAAAGGCAAACTGTAGAAATCATCTAATTTAAAGTTACTTCTGATTGATGATTATGTGACTATGGAATCTCTGCCACTGCATTGGAAAGAAATGCTCTAATATCCCAGTGCTTCCATTGTAAAAGGCTGCTATGGGTAGCTGACTGCTCTGGTAGTTTACAGGAAGAAGCAGCTGCAGAGGTGGCTCCCAAGAGAGAAATCTCCAAACAAGTTGCATAGGTGTAATGAATGACTCCCATGGTATTGCCACAAAGGGTGTGTAATACAACTTCAGCTGAAGCATAGAGGTGATTTGGAAAACAGCACATTTTAACACAATAGAGCACTCTTATCACCCTTTTTCATGTTTCCTGAATGTGACGGGTAAGATGGTAAGACAGCTGTCTGCTAAGCTGTGGTGCAGGGGAAGCTGGTGGTGTTGGGAGAAGTTGATGTTGGCAACTGAGCCTGCTGCTTTCTTTTTGCCCTTGGCCTTAGCAGCTGTGAAATAACCGTTGTGACAAAGTGTTGCTTGGGTGGAAGAAGTGATTTAAAAGTGTGAATCAAATCATCACTTTCTGACTGAATCACAGGCAACTTTCATTAAAGGAAAAAGTGCACAAAATCTATTCCATGAAATGGAATACTGCTGTGTACAGTAATTGTAAGCAGCGTTAAAACAACTGCAGGCATCTCCACTATGTGGAAATGCAATTCCTAGCAAGCAGCAGACACTGAGACAAATATGTGGGCCATATCTTACAACTGTTATGTGCTCTTGCCCATTAAAAGCTTCATGTAGCAGGTGTCATTACATTAATATAAAATGATTAAGTTGCAGAAACCTGCCATCCACACATGCACCAGTTCCTCCTTGATTTCTCATTCGTCCTAGCTGGAAATGTATGTGAAGCAGATGAATGCTACTGTGGGAAGATGTAATTAAGATCTCAGAATAAGGAGAGCACTTTCCAGAAAAAGAGAGGAGCTGAATTTGGCTGTTATCGAAACTAGACTATTAAGAACAGAGAAAAATAATATAAGCATTCTCTAGGAACTGATGTTAGTCAGATTAGATCTGAAGGAGCTGGAAGATGGCTGGTGGATGCTGGGCTTCTTTTTAACTGAGAATATCCCAGCTTGCGTAGCTAAAGCAAGCATATTAAAGCTGCACAGTCTGCCAGATCTGTACAGTGGAGAAAACAATTACAATTTGGCTAGAAATCAGTCCTTCTTTCCCATCTAGAAAAACTGGATTTTTTTTTAGACAAGCCAAACTCAAAACCTGATAGCCAGAAATGGAAATATTCCAATTCTTAAGACATCTCTGCTGTTGGGAGTTCCTAGTCTCCTCGGTCAGTCTAAATTTGCCATGATACATCCCAATCTCTCCTTGAGAGAAGGAATACTGTTTAAAAATTGAGTTTTTTTTGTCTAAAAAATGCTATATAGAAAACATTCCAGCCAGCCCAGGTATATGTTCTATGTTTATTTCCTTCTACCATAGTCTTCGTGTCCTTCTTATTTCCAGATCTATTTGCGTTAGTATGTGCTCGTGCAGTACTTACTACAGTGAGACTTCCCTCTAATAAAATAACTGCATATACTTTTTCCATATACTGCAGTAAATAAGTGTAATGGTCCTAAGTTTTTAAAAGAGAATTATTCCCCAAATCATGCCTTTATAGAGAATAGGGTTTTTGTTGTTGAACAGCTGTCTTGTAGAAATTGGGCCCCTTTTCATTGCAAATCTAGTTGCTCAGAATCATTAGCTACTTTGATCTGCAGGAACATTCATGTTTAAATTTAGTCAAGGTGTTAATGGCTACTTCCAGGATACATGAATAACGGGTGAAGTTTTGTCCTGCTTTGTGTATGGTCAAGCTATTTCTGCTATAGATGTCATGCAAAATATCAGAGCTAATTAGGATGACTAAGAGTTACAGTATATTTAGAAATCATAAGATGCTGTGAGCCCAACCCAAGGTTCAGAGTGTGGGCAGTTCTCGTGGCGGGAACTTTTAAAAACAATTTTTCCATAGTAGTCTAGTGCAGACCTGCTAGCCACTAATAACTTTGTTTGTATCGTTTGCTGAAATAATTTTCCAGTGGGAATGTTGTTATTTCCTTGTTCATTTTTTGTTTTCCTCTGCTGTGCTACTCTAATTGCCTGTGCTGCCTGCTGACTCATCTTGCAAGCCACTTCATCTCTTCCTAACAGGGTTTGTGAACTTTTTAAGCTATCGCTTTCTACTTGCACTTTCACTTGCGCTAGCTACTTGCTTCTGTGGCCCTTATTAGTCAGAGATAGCAAAAGCTCAAATTTCTTTTCTATTATTCTGATTTTAGTCTACGTGATTTTGTGGCAAAAAAATGACTAACTGAAAAATATGCATTGTGCTTTAAAAGCTTCCTGTTTTGTGCAAAAAGCAATTTAATATTGTAATATTTAATAATAACTAATATTTTTGAATTTGCCATTCAGCATCACTTTTTGAAAGATGTGTTTCTTACTTGCAGTCCTTGACAGCTGGTTCACTTGTGATCTTAATATCATTTGCCTCTGACGATTTTAAGATGCTGCTCCCCCTCCGAGCTCTTAGAAATTTTGCTTCCTGTTCCTGAAAATTATAGAGAATTTCATATTTTTACAGTTGGGTGATATATTGTGACAAGAAAAATAATAACTAATGTTGTACCCTTAGCTGCTTGTACTGATGTTGACCTAGCTCAGACATGCCTGTGTCACGCTTCAGCAGTGCAGTGCAGCCGTGCTGCATGCTGACTTTGAGGACTTTGACCTCTCAGGTTGTTTAAGTTGCCAGTTCCACTAAGCAGTTTGTAAATGTGTTATAATCGCATGTCACTGAATGGAAGCAGAGATGTCTGTTGCGCTTTGTCTGATAAAAAATGAGAAGAACTTACTGTCTTTTGCCGAAACATTGACTCTTGAATGACTCTTTCAATGATGAGGATTTTAGTATGCAGATGACAAATCTAGGCAAAACTGTGGAAAATAATCTTTAAATTTTCTGGCGAAAACCCAGAAATTCATGTTGTTATGTAACTCCACACTGTACCAAATCTGCAACAGACCTCTGTAACCAAATGCTTCTGATTTCTAGGTTATCCTTTTAATAGCTTGCCTTCGCAGTCTTGAGAGTGTGCACAGACATTAGCTGCTCCTCAGTGGTGTCTCTGTGACCAGGTCAACCACAGCAAAACTCCATCTGTGCAAGACATCCTCAGCTAGCCCCTCTTTGCCATCATCTCCCAGTACTTCAAGTGTAGCAATTCTCTGGGTATTCTAGGTAATATATGTACACCCCAAACGAAAGCTTCTGCTTTAGTGCTCTTACCCATGCTGATTCCTCTTCCATGCCCCTTCATGTGAGAGTCAGCTATTACATAGCTCCCGGAGCTTTCAGTGGAAATGAGAACTGAATTGGATGGTTCCCTCTGCAAGTTCCTCTAAACAATCTGCGACAGTTCAACACCTGGCTGCCTTTACAAGGTATGCTGGTCCAAAAAAAAAAAAAAAAAAAACATGTTACTGCTTACCTCCAGCCTGATTGGAATCTTACAAATCTGTTACTACAGATGAAAGTAGCACTGCCTATACCAATTTGTACCATCTGAGACTGGAGCTATAATTTGTGATCTAAAAACCAGAACTGGAATTTCCAGAAGTGAAACAAGTAAATTACTCCCCTGTAACTATAAAGAGATTTAACACATACTGAAGGGAAGATAAAACCATACTCTATTTTACTATTGTAAAGCTATAGTCATTCTTAAACAACAAATGAATTACTATAAATTGAAATGCTGGCTGTCTCTCAGGGGAGATTGAAAATTAAGACCAAGCCGTGTTGTAAATAATGATACCAGTTTTGAAAACTTTTTTTTTTCTTTTTCTTTTCCTAACTAGACTGAAGGTGCCTATAGATATTTTAGAAAACAGAGCAGGGGAAAGATTACTTTGTAGAAAATATTCCTTGTAAGATCTTTTCTCAAATGGGATGAGTTCTACTGCCTCAGTGATTATGTTATGAAAGCATGTTATATAATTCTCTGTTGATACCAACAGACAGATGTAGTTACGGTTTTTTGGAAACCCCATGTAATTTAAGCATAAAGCTTGAAATGTGTTTTATAGTTCCTCATTAATAATAGTTGAGAATTATGCTCAACTAAGGCAGCACACATAAATTCTTAATGTTTAGACATTCATTATATGCCTATGATGGTTAGAAGTTGCCATAGGAAAATAAAAGCCAGTGATCCCAGAGGGTTTTTTTGTATATATTCTTTTAAGCCATTTGGAAAATTGTATTCATCCCCTAACACTTCTTCTGCCTCCACATTCCCCCACACAATCCAAAGATACTGAAAAATTCAGATCAGAAATGAGATAGAACATCATTTGTGTTACAAATTTAATTCATGTTTTAGCAATTGCAAATTGAACTGTAAGCCCCCACCCCTTTTTTTCCAACTTTTTAGAAACTGAAGTGGGTAAGTAGAGCCATAAAGCTAGAAAAAGCAGGTAGGGCTATTGTGTGAAAAACATGTATTGGGAAAGCTGAAAGTACACATACATGCATTACTATTTAGAAATGGTCTGCATACATTGACGCTGACTCCTTAATAGAACTTACAACTTTGGGTGTGAATTCGGAGTGAGAAAACAGAATGGCAGGTTTCTGTTTCTGTGTCTGTAGTAGACAAAGTGCAAATATGATTAACCTCATTCCAAATACCTGTAAAAAATAAAAGTCTTAGCAGTTCAGTTCACCTGTATGTTCGCTTATCTTTCGTAGCAAAAAATGAACAAGGAGTAGGCAATTTGATTGTCTTCTGTAAGCACGACAGAGGATAAGTATCTCAAAATTCTGTATCAGAAAAGGTGGTGTTTAGTAACACTCAAATAGTACTGTACCACTCTTTCAAATGCTAGAAATGATCTACATCAAACTCAGGAATGTGTTTAAATGAAAGTATTTTTATATGCTTGATAAAGATTAACTAAATTTGTAACGGCAAAATTACATTTTTCTTAAAGTTATCCATATTTTAAAACTTAATAAAATGCCAGTGACTTAAAAATAATACTGAATTTATTTGTCCCTGTAATATTTTGAATTTTTCAAACTTACCTATAAACTTGACAGAACATATGCAACATATTTCTTTGGGGGTGAAGGAGAAAGGTGTATTAAGAAAGATGAGGAGACACCAAGCCAGGTTTTTGGCTGATACAGAGCAACTAAGTTGGTTCAATTGATTTGTATGGCATCAGCCAACAGATCTTCATTTACTCTAATTGAGGATATACAAATTACTTGGATCTCCTATGTACAAGTTTCAGTCTCAGAACAGAATAATAATGAGTGATATTTATGGGATTTTCTACTGCATTTCTGGGGTTTCTTTAAATAAGTTTTAAAGAAAAATTCTGGGCTAACTCCTCAGAATAGATGGAACAAAAAAGGTACATTTTCTTCTAGAGTCATGTGGTGACTATGTTTCTTTTTCTGCTTAAGCAGTAAGTGAAAAGAAAAAATCCCAAATGTGGTGCCACATTCAGAAGAAACAGTTCAGCTGGCGTGTACTTGCTGTTCTCTTGACCCAGATAGAAATTGGTGCTGCTGAAGCGTTACATGGAGAACGTGAAGGTAAGCTTTTCTAAAGTGTGAATTTTTCAAATTATATCAGGATTCTCTCTGAAGTTCTCTTATTCTCAGGCTGAGAACAGATTTGATACAGCTTGGAACCTACAAAATACCGTGTATATGTCATGGGATTTGGTAGTGCCAAAAGTCCTCTCCCTTTCATTGGTTTTTTTCCTGTGGAATTTTCAAAGATGAGGTGTGACACTAAAGAATTGTTGTTCTTGTAGTACCTGGTATTTCGTGGATATCAAACACCTTTTGGCTTCAGCTGAACCTATGGATACAAAAACCTCTGGAGAAAGAAAAAAAAGGCAGATTTGCAACAGTGTGCATTTTGTGGTATTGCTCTGGTTTTAATCTTTCTATTCTAGAGCATTTCTATGGTGTTTTGCTTTGATGGGTGTAAATAGAGCCAAAATTAATGGTCAAATCCAATAAAGATATTTGCTTAAAATAGGCAGCAGGCATAACTGATGTGGTGATAGAGAACTATAATTAAAAAACATATACTATCACCTAAGCCTGGGTACCTGTGTGTCTGGCAGTTAGAAGCCAGTGACAAACTGGCGCTGACCCCATCACACCCCTCAATGCCTAGCAGGGACCATCCCTGATCAACAGCGTGTTTGCTGCTGCGATGTCTCCGGAGGGTATGAGTATGCATGCTCCGGGCAATGCCAGGCTGCAGTGACGGATCAGATTCATCACCAAATGCAACAGTGATATCTTTCTTTTAACATATGGCTGGAGGAAGGCACAGCATGCTCACTGTGTTGTATAGCATGTTAACACGCCTGTGCAGGATGTAGATGGCCTATTAAATTGTTGCTTCAAGGCTTATGATTTTTAGGCTTAAACCATGATCTCCTGGAGAATATCCTAAGCTATTGTAGGCAAGGATGGATGCAGAGAAGCCGTGGTCTTGCTAAACTGTGTCATGATGCAGAAGGAAATGCAGGAGTCATGGATTGAGAAGGGAAAGACAGAAAAGGAGCATTCTGGTAGGTTACTGAACAGGAGGGGGCCTGGGCAGTTTATATCATGTAATCCAGGGAACATCCACATTATATACTCATTAGATATATCGTGGAAAGTGTGTAAGTCCTTGGGAAGCTAGAGACTGAAACCAAGTAATCCCCCAAACTGGGTAACCTAACCACAAACCACTAATCAGGCTCTTTGGCTAGATACTTTTCTGGACAGGGGAACAGTGTTCCCTCTGGCTACATCTCAAGTCTTTGTTTCTCTTTAATTCGTTTTAAATGTTGGCTTGCTTAAAAAAAAATGTTATTGCTACAAAAAGCAGCTAAGAAGAGCAAAGAGACCGTTATGTATTTCATTATGATCCAAAAATATCTTGCCATAGGCTATAGCACAGAAGTATTTTCACCTTGTGTGTCTTTTACAATTTTTCATTTTTTGTTTATTTGTTAGCACTTTATAACTTCCTTTGAATTAGTCTCTATCCAGGCTACCAAAAAGCATGCACATACATTTCATATTGCAAAAACACATTAACTGAAAACCAATGTGTAAAATACAGATCATGTGGTAGCTTTTTCGTTTGCTGTCATTTAATGCATGTATCCATAATACCATCCTAAACTCACCAAGAGTTTTGTAACTCAGCTATTAAAATTTCTTTTACTCTACAGTGGTTTTACAGGCTGCCAGCTATGAAACAGTGCTTCCCTAGTTCAAAAATAATCTTTTTTCTGTTGCTCAATGTCCCTGTAAAGAATTTAAGGAAAATCACAAATTTCTGAGCTGACTGTGGACCCAAGGTTTCTTCCTACTCCTTTACTGATGATAATCAATATTTTTATGGGTCAAAGAGCAATGGTCAGTCAGGCAGATAACATCCTAGATAAGATTCTGAGTGTCAGATGTGAACTATGTGTACCTCTTGCTGGGCAGTTGCTCACATGAGCATTGGCAGCAAATCAGCGAGCGTACGTGCTTGAGTAACTCCTGCCCAGTGGGAATAACACTTGACATTCTCTCTGAAAGAAAACTTTTTCCAAGAATTCAGCAAAGCACCTAATATTTGAGGACATAGTTGCATTTAATAGTATTAACAGGCTTTCTGGAGTTGCAGCCTTAGATTCCACTGCTTATTGGCTTTTTATGTGCCAAGGCCATGCTGATAGGAAAACTAGTTACTAGCTTAAGGGCTGGATTAATGGGAGCCTAATCCATGTTAGGGGAGACTGGCCTCAAGATTACTGTTATCTATTAATAACCAGAATGAAGTCTCCACACTAAGGCAACTATGAATTATTTAGTTATCACAGATGGACAGCATGCCATTTGAGTAGATGAGATTTGGCCAGTATCACCAAAGATCTGACTTTAAGCAAAGCTTATTGTAAGGCATACACAGCAGGTGTCCCACCAGCTGAGACATTTTCTTTTGCCCAGTGAACTTTGGCCCTTTAAAAGCATGCCATTTCCTCAGAAAGATTTACTGTGTCCAGTTCTGGGCTTCCCAGGACAAGAGAGACATGGAGCTGCTGGAGAGAGTCCAGCGTAGGGCTACAAAGATGATCAGAGGGCTGGAGCATCTGCCCTATGAGGAACGGCTGCGAGAGCTGGGCCTCTTCAGCCTGGGGAAGAGAAGACTGAGGGGGAATCTTATCAATGTGTACAAATACCTGAAGGGAGGGTGTCAAGGGGACGGGGACAAACTCTTTTCAGTTGTCCTGTGTGACAGGACAAGAGGCAACGGGCAGAAATTGAACCACAGGAAGTTCCACCTGAACGTGAGGGGGAATTTCTTCCCTGTGAGAGTGACGGAGCCTTGGCACAGGTTGCCCAGAGAGGTTGTGGAGTCTCCTTCTCTGGAGATATTCAAGGTCTGCCTGGATGCAACCCTGTCTACCATGCTCTAGGTGACCCTGCTGAGCGGGGAGGTTGGACTAGATGATCTCCAGAGGTCCCTTCCAACCTTACTGATTCTATGATTCTAACTACCCTCTAGTAGTAAGTGGAATTTTTCTTTGTGCCAAACTTGCCACTCTAGGAAATAAAGCAGCAAAATCTCACAGACCTGATTATAGATCCAAAGTTTCTACCAGATTCTGTCCCTGGTTGAGGCAAAAAAAAAGCACTGAAATGTGCTCTAAGTTGCGCCAAGTGGCATCAATTGCTACAGAATCCTCTAAGAGCTAAGTTTAGCTCCATCACAGCATCCCCTCCATCCTCCTACACAGCTCCAACCAAGAGATAAGGGAGACCCAGTGTACCAGGAGCCAGCTATGAAGGCTCTACACCATTGGAGGCATGGAACCGGGATCTTTGTGGTATGGCAGGACAAGTGCTGAACGGATGAAAAATGTGGCTGAAACTAAGTCAAAGTGGTATCTGTTGGCCCAATGATGGTACCAGAGGCTTGATGAGTGTGTTATTTTCGGACAACACTCAGTTTGTGCTTACTCTATATCAATCTGAAAAACTACAGTTTAAATCACTGGTCACAGGAATGTCATATAACACAGGTGATCTCAGTATTACAAATTTTCAGTGAGAGTGACAGAGGAAAAGAGAACGTTTGAGTAACCTGACATTTTGGCCAGTACAGTCATTTTTAGGTTCACTTGATACCTACGTCCAGACTGTGAGTAGACGAATCTACAGCCTTAGGAGGGCAGAACTGCAGCTCTTGCTGGTGCCTGCAGAGAGAGCTCTGTAGCCAGCCAGCTTCTGCCCATCAAAGCCTGTTTGAGGTCTGTGTGGGCTGGGCAGAAAACTCACAGCGCTGTACTGAGGAAGGGTAGAGGCAGAAGATGAGCAAAAGATAGGACCACAGGAAAATACGCAGCGGCAAGATGCGAATTTGAAAGCAAGACTGAAAGTCCTCATGTGAAGCCAGAGTCTTGACCTTTTGGCATAAGCCAAAATCACTAGATTTAAACTTTGAAACCCAGCTGGTTTTGTGTGGGTCAGAAGAGTAACTACACTTTGCAATGATCATATACATCTGCCAATTGAAGATTATTGGTGTCACCACTGTGACAGGAGATCAACCCCTGACTCAAGTAATTTTAAAATATAGCATTAGCTCCCTTTTGTTTTAAAAATCTCCTTTGCCTCAAGTCTTCCTTATCCCCCTTCTATTCTCTACATATAGGAACAGGAGAAACAGCGTGGTTATAACTTCCATGGATGTAGCCCAGGGGATCTTACAGGCACAACGTGCCTCACTGCTTTCAGTGTTTAATGAGAGTTGCATACTAACTGTWTTTTTTTTGTTGGTGGTGGTTTTTTTTCTCTGTTGGGTATGTATAAAGGTGCCAGGGAGAGATCTAAACTCTTAGAGAAAACAAATAGGGCATGATGAAGGTACTATCTGCAGAATTCAAGAGTGTTTATAGCTTCTCTGCCCTTTCCGCATCATGCTGGGTGATTCTTGTCTGGACTCTTCTGTTTTTATCTAAAGACACTGAGTCTCTTCTGAAATTCTCAGCTAGAGATGTTAGCTGTCACTTCCCGTGCCTAAATGCTGTGAAGTGACCCTTAACAGTGGCCTAGTGTTGCCATAGAGCTGTCTATGTTTTAATGATAATAAAGTGATCTCCGTTCATACTGGATGTAGGCTTCTGTTATTGTCAGATGAAGGGGACTGATTGACTGGTTTTGTCAGGGGTAATTTTGACTGAAGTTACATGAGAGATGCACTATATTTTGCCAGAACTCCTTCTGAACCACAAGTTTAGTGGACGTACTTTACTAGAGAATCCTCATATATTTAAAATGAAATTTCACTTCTACCTGCACTGTTCTGCTGGTCATTTTCTCCCTCAGCCCTCCCAAAATTCAGAGGCTGAAGTTTTAATTCTGTTTTTATTTACTGATCTAAAATTCTGTAACATTTTGTTTTCTTTCTCTTTTTGGATAGAAATGGAATGGCAAGGGAGACATGCTGGGGGGGTGTGGAATTTATGTTACAGCTGCCCATGTAATTTTATGGATTGTCCAACACCAGAGAAGATCCAAAAATACTGATTCTGGTTGTAGTCTCCTGAACAGTTCAAGAGGTATGATGAGAAACTGGAAAGGGTCCAGCAGGAGCTATCTGGGACCTACAGTGCATGGCCTATAGGGACAGGCAGAGGACCTGGGCTTGTCTGAACAGGAGAAGAAAAGGTCTAGGGCAAGATGTTCTAGGTCACACACACACACACACACACACACACACACACCAAAAAAAAAAAAAAAAAAAAGATCTAGAGTTGGATCCCTCTTAGGACAGTTATTTTGGGGTAAGACTGATTGCTGCATAATTCTACTACTCTGTTTATAATAAAAATTAGTTGACATAAAAGCAATCGTGTAAAAAATTGTAAGACTGTATTGTGGGTAGGTATCTCTTTTTCAACCTTCAGTGTATTTTCATATACGTTATGCTGAATTTCATTGGCAGGCCCACTCTCTAGTTTTGTCAAACTTGTTTTTTTCTCTATACTCCGCTGATTTCTGCCATCTACAGAATCCTGCCTTTCAATACTTGCTTGTTACTCATTCATTAATAAATTTAGCAAATTAGTTTGGTCTTAGTAGGGTACATGGGGTATTTACAGCCATCTTTGTGAAGTTAAAAAATGACCAATTATTTCCATTCTTTATTTTCTTTCTCTGAGCCAGCTTCTCACTGATTGATATCCCCTGAGCACTTCTAAAGCAGCTTTTTGCCAGGAGAATATCAAATTCCATTAAAATTATTATTTATTTTCTGATCACTGTGCTGTTTACCAACTCAAGGAATCGCAGAGAGTAGAAAAACATTGCTTTCTTTAGAAAAGCTATGTTCTGTTAACCTACCCATGAGTTTTATCTTTTTCAGATCCTTAAGTAATGGAAAAAAGCATAACTTTCCTATTTTGATGGAATAGTGCTGTTTTTAATCCAGTGAGAGTTTGGATCTCTATTGGATATGACAGTCAAAGGGTAGGAGGAATCTTAAGAGGTGAGACAGAGTACATCAGAAAAGACAACTGAATCTGCTGCATAATAATTCTTGTCTGGATCTGCAACATTCAAAAAAAAAGGTACACATACTTCTTCTGAAAGTCTGTCTTCTGTGGACATAGATTTAACATGTTCTGTTTCTTATTGATGCTCTGAGAACAGCATCTTTGCTTTGGGAAAATGCAATTTTCTGCTTACAACTTCCCACAACAATTAAATATTCAGTATTTGAGAACTTTTTGAGATTTCTTATAAAAAAATTATAGGATAAGAGTGAATGTAAGATGCAACATGTGATGCCACGACTCATGTAAACTCAGACATGAAGTTAAGAATGATTTATTTGAAGAGAGTACAATACTCATCCTTTTGTTTATGCTTCACACATTTATTGTTTTTCTGTAGGACATATAAATCACTTGTAACATTTATTTTCCATCAGAATACAGAGATTATAACATTTCCACTTTTTGGGGGGGGATGCTAGAAGCAATTCAGCTGATAAAAATTGCCACTGCCTGTCTCATGTGGGATGGGCAGAGTGACAGCATAATATTTTTTCTCATCATCAACCTAGAGCTGTCTGGTTGGTTTGGTGACTAGCATTAACAAAGACAAATCTTAGAGAAGAAGCATTCTGCTCAGTTAAGAGAGATATTCATTGCCAAGCTAGTGGCTGTCGTGCACGTTTCAAAGTATCTCATATAACCTCATTCACTTGAGGGAATGAAGGTGTCTTCCAATAGCGGACGTTTCTCCAAGGGCTGTCCATCTTCCTCCATCTTCCTCATTTCAGAGTGGACTATTAACAAGGTGCAGTTTTGGAGACGGACAGAGTCCACTTTGTTTATATAAGTCTTAATATTATTCTGACTCACTATATGAGAGAGGAACATTCCCACTGAAAAGGGCTATTTGGAGAGATCACTTACAGATGGGCTTTGCTGCAGAAAAGAGAGAGAGCTTGAGACTGTCTAAAACTATCATCTTTCAATGTATTAAATCTCTGTTCCCTAAACTCACAGTCTTTTTTTTTATGATGGCAAGCTTGTCATAACTTGCTGATGTAGAATGGTAAATTGTTTATCTTTTAGTAAATAGGGCAAAAATATTATACCTTCCCTGTCAAATTTTTCCAGTATGATACTTAAATTTAAGTCAAGTCAAGTGTGGAGACACAGCTAACACAACGCAGACTTTTCCTGTAGATGAACACTCAAGGGCATTCTATTCTTTCTGCTTATATTCTGAAAAAGATGCAGACGAAGTAAGTATTAGGATTTTGCTCCTCTTTCTTTCTTTTTTTCTTTTTTTTTTTTTTTACATCAGGTATTAAGGCTCTTGCCAATTTTTATTTTGGCAAGCCTGATTATCAGGTTTGCTTGCCAAGACTGTAGAGAAGTATCCTTTGTGTTGGCAAAGAGATGGACTAGATGATCTAATGCTAAT
The DNA here is from genome assembly GCF_003343005.1 of Rhea americana. Lineage (NCBI taxonomy): Eukaryota > Metazoa > Chordata > Aves > Rheiformes > Rheidae > Rhea > Rhea americana. The sequence goes on from NW_028186457.1 coordinate 3,934,216, forward strand.
AATTGTTTCCTTCTACAGCTTCTCTAATTCTACTAAATATTGTGGCACTGTAATTTACATTTACTGGAATCCTGTGTTATTACTCCTTGAGCACTAAAGTTAAATATGTTTGCCCATAACAACATTCAAGTAACATGTAGAAAGATATGTGGCCTGATTCACTGTTTATCAAAGCTCTGTCGTAAAGCTTTATCATTTAATGTCCGTGAGCCGTATTTTCAGAGATACCTAAAGGTATAATAATCATCTAGTGAAACTTGTAGAGTGCCTAAGAAGCTAAATGATAGGCTGCTCCTTCAACACAGTCTCTTAATAATGAAGGTTTCTCTGTTGAACAAAAGGACTTGGAGGGACAGATTCTCCTTTCTATTTTACTAGGTGAATCTGTCTCTTTCTTCTACAGAATTAATATAAGTGCAGCAAACTGTGAAGTTAAGTATCTTTATACCTTGTAATGACAAAGTTTCCATATCACAGTCCTTTTTTAAAAAGTGGGAACTATGTAAGGCACTTCTTCAGGAAACTGGCTTCGTCCTCATTAAGCTAATCTTTTGCTCTAGAAAACACTCTGCTCCACACAGTCTGAGTTGCTGAAACATGCTTTCACCATAAAGTCATTAATGAAGGCAGCTAAGTAAGAGATACCATTAGAATCGTTACCTAGTGACAAGATACAAAATTATTCTGACATCTCCTCTCTTAGGCTTAATTCTGTTTTCATGTGGTGTTTCATTATCAGGATAAGAATTAAAATAATAAAGACAAGGTTTAGAAAATTTGTTTCTGATCTTACAGTCGTGCAGTCCAACTGCATGACAATAACGACTGCAGTCTTCACATGAATACGGCAATAACAGAAGAATGGCAGTAAATAAAAATGTGCATGAATTCATATGGTTATTGCTCTTGCTAGAAGGAAAAATGTAGATAAATCCAGCATTTTCCAAACTAGAAGTGAACAAACTCCATCTACCTGGGGCGTCACTGAGCCACAGTGTCAAATCGTAATCCACTGTCCCTGTAACGATAGCCACAGGAAATCAGACTGGGCTGAGAGCCCTTGTCCTTTCCAGATGTCTTCCTTCCCAGTGCACCAAAATTTTCTTTTAGAAGTAGCTACAAAATAGATTTTTATATATATATACAAAAATGACTATATCATAAAACATCTGATTTTGGATCTGATCAGAGACTGAGACGCAGAGACTTTAAGTAATTGGCGGAATAGAGAGCCTTTCTTTTATGACTTTGCTTTCTTGTTTGTTTTTTATTTTGAGGACAAGGGAGACTCTTAACAGGCTATAATCTGTATTATTTTTTAAGCAATGTGTGCATGTCTTCGATATGTTTATTTTCTTTTCCTTCAGCATCAGTGACAAGCTAACACAATTGCAAAGCTCAGTAAAATCCTGTCAAGACAGGTATATTGTAACAGTAGTAAACAGTTTGTCTAGACATCATCACTGTGAAGAAGCTGTAAAGCCAGTTTTCATCTGGAAACTCTTTTTAAATGTCATTTTGTTCTAGTAAAAAAGAGCTTGATTACTGCAGGAGGATTACATCTGTGCATGGTACTGTAGGCTGCATCTACACTGGCATTTAAATTTGGTTCAGGAGCATGCTTTTGAAGTAAATCTCCTAAATGTGCCCCCTTCTCATGCTTTGGGATGCATCGCAGAGATGTCTCAGAGCTCGCCAACTGGGTTCCTGAAAGATGCACTCCAGGAGGCAGGTTTGGCTCCCGTCACCTTAGCTGGTGTTCCAGTGCTGTCCCAGACCTCCCAACACTACACACCAGGTCAACAATGTGTCTGTTCTGATTCATGCGGTAAAATGCTAACTGCAGGGCTGCAGCATAGCCATCACATTATTTTAGAGACTCTGGATTGAAAAAAAAGCCAGCTAATAGTTGCAGTAATAATAGTAGTAATCTTACAACAACAGTGGTCCTTCATGGGAGCCAAAGGAGACCCAAGGCTAAACACCTTGGGTAGAGGAACAGTTTTCTTTGAAACTTATAAACTAACCTACTTTATATAAGTGTAGTAAAGTATAAAGAATCTCTCTCTTTTTTTTTTATACACWTACACACACAGAGTATAGTACTTATAAAGTATCCATAAGGTTCTGTACCACAAAATGCTATAATAGCCCTCTTTTGACTACTGGTGATAGAAAGCTGAATTTTGTTCAGGGTTTGACAGTGTGCAGTTATCTGAAAATTAAAGGCAATAAGCCAAAATCAGCATCTGAAATGTGCATATCTTGGATCTGGATCTTGAAAAATATTTTCATGGTTGTAGAATTATTTCTGCATTTACAGTCCTGCAAGCATAACATAAAATCAGAGATTGATAACTAATTGCAAGCAAATAAAAAGTAGTCAATCTTTAACAAACAGACAATGAAGGAAAATAAGGGAAGATTGAATGTATTCAAGGGTTAGAATTAACGAAGAGAAGGGCAGAGAAAGATCAAAAACAACCTGGACAATGACAATCAATAGAATAGAGACATATCTATTAGTAAATAACTAGTGATTTTGTATTTGTAACTTTTGAGTCATTTTTATTCCTCTCTTTTGTTCCCTGTATTTATTTTATTTTATTAGAAGCTAGCTCAGTGAATAAATAATAATAGTTAATCACAAGGAAATTGATTTGGAAATAATTATTCAGTGGAGTAAATTGCCAACATTTGCATGAAATATTATTTGCAGAATATTGTTCAAACATACATTGAGGTACTGAATAAGGAAAACATTTATTCATAGTAAGTATTTGATAAAAATATTGCCCAGATTTGCAATGAATTATTCAGTCTGTGTTAGTACCATGTGCATGACTGTGCACAATATTCATATCTTTATAAATGTTATGGTAGTGTAAATTGCTACAGGTTAATAGATACTTGCATCCTTTTCTATGTAGAATGCTATTAGGTCCAATTTTTCAGGGGAGTTGAGCCACCCAGAAGTTTAAATATATTTAACGAGTTGCAGATGCTGAATGTGTCTGTAATCAAGTCACAGAAATGTTAGTCACAGGGAACCTATTTGGAACTGGTGTGGAAGGACAATGTAGCAAACTGAACGTGGAGCTTATTCTGTAGATCTCTGTGGAATAAGCCCATGAATTTCACCCTCTTTCCTGCTCTGTACAAAAGTTTATATTTCAAATGGATACAATGAAATGTTTACAAGCTGGTTTGAAACTGAACTGATTGCTGAAGGAAATATCAAAAGATGGGTAGGACATTATTTGGCACTGTGACAAATGACAACACCCCTTGCAAAAGACAAGGCACAGTAATCTAGATGCCTTATTGAAAAGGATGCCTCTACCACGCTTCTACTTCTGCTTTACTCTAACTGAAATGTAGGCAGGCAGTGGGAGTCAGCTCTGGACTGGCATTAAAGGAAAAGGTGTTCCAGGCCACAAAATCTTATATGAGGTGTGTAAGAGAAGGAGAGAAAACAGAATAGGAGACAGTTATAAATACAGTTTCTTTATACAAAACTTTTTGCCTACAGAAAACTGGGCATTCTCAAGCGGACTGGAGTTAATTGGTGACAAAAAAAGTGTGGTTTGGGGGATGAATTAAAGTTAAGCTGGTTTGGTTAGTCAGTCTTTGACTTCAAAAAGCTCTCTAGATTTTATCAACCTTTATGTTTGATTAGAAGTTCACATGTTGTAGAACAATTTCAATAACACACCAATGGTACTGCCATAACTAATAGATATTAATTACAGGTAGTTAACAAAACATTGCATCTGTTTATATTACTCTCTCTAGTTATCCATAAGAACATTTTAATGGACCGTTATTTCTGTATAGTGATCTGGCCAATGACCCTAGAAGAGAGATGTGTGTGTGATGAGGTTGTGCTAATAAAACATCAGTTATGTTATCAGGAAGCGATGTCTTGGAAGTCTGCTGAAGAAAAGCAGGGGAATACAGGATGGGCCACTCAGAGTATGAGAACATGATAGCAGTGGTCTTAAAAAAAGTACAGGCACAGCATGTTCCCAGAAGCCACAAAGGTATAAACACAAATGACAAGCAGCGAGTTAGTGATCACGTAAGAAATGCAATCCTGAGAGCTGGGCAGAACCAGTTTCAGGGCATTATTTGCACATGTACAGAACTGTGTAACAACCTGTGCCAGCACAAGTGGAGACATCTTTAGATCATATACAAGATTGCAACAAAACCAACTAGTTACACAGGAACCTTATTGCAGAATAGCATATGTGAACTGCTCATTCTGATACCCTCTATTGATACACATGCAAATATTACTTTATTATGTTTTCTCTGGTGTAGTATTGCTTGTGTTTGGTTTGAGGCTCTGGTTGCAATTTGGATGCAACACATGAAACTACACCTTTTGGTTTTCGTGTAAAATAACATCAGCAATAGATCTGCAGTATTTCTTAAAACATCACTGTTTAACTCCTACACAAAACTTGCAGACCCTTCATTATCCCATATCATGTCATCCCATATGTCCAATTCTAGCATAATCTGGTATTGCAAATCTCCCAAAAAAGTGCTAAACAGATCTATTTTGACAGAAAATGTGGGCTTAGAACCTGTACTGTCTGCGTAGGAGACAGATTGTGATCTTGTGGATGATCTTTAAACTGAAGAAAACTGTTTTGCCCTGTCTCTCTGCTATTATTCTGTGCTGTCATAGGCTGGCAGAGCAAATAAATAAATAATGTTACAAAAAGCTGTACTGGAATCATGTAGGTTTTATAATATGGCCACACCTGAACAGCTTAAAGATGTAGAGTATGTAAATTAAAGATGTTCTTGGTGTATTAAAAGATGCTGCATACCGTAAAAGACAAAGCTGAAATACTGACTTACAAATAAGCTGTACCATCCTGTGAGCTTGTTAAACTGCATCCCTATGTGAGATTGAGGTAAATGTGAATGATCAGCCCTCACTGGCCCTTAGGTGAATACCCTGTAAGAACAGACTTTGGGCAGAGATTTTTGTCTGCAGATGTAAACCAGTTGTGAAAAGCAGAGCGTGTAGCTGTGGAAAAATTCCTTAGCATAGCCATTTAGTACAGGGCTGGTGTAAGAGCTTCTTAACCACCTTTTCCTGATTGGAAGAACAGAGGATTTGACCAGGAAAAAACATGTGGGATTCTCCTATATCCTACGTAGCTGTACGTCCTCTGGAGGTCATTGGCAGCAAGCCTCCCTTGGGATCACACAGGATTTTGAAGGTTAGGACAAAATCCACTTTTCTGAGTAATGAGATGCCCTCCTCTTCTGGGACAGAAGTTTCAACCTGCAGAAACAGTATAACTTCATTTGTAAGCTCATATTCACACCTCATTGCTATAGGCATTACTCTTTCATTGTGAAATCTTCTTATCACTTTCCAGATTTGACCTGCTTTACTTTTTTTTTTTTTTTTTT
>NW_028186457.1:3939669-3941330 GCF_003343005.1 Rhea americana
AGAGAGAGAGAGCTAGTATTGCAGTGCTGCTCTAAAGGAGATGGTGTTACCCTTAAAGACTCACTAAGAGACATCTTCCCAGTTATTTTTTTTTTTTATGTCTGTATTATACCTGATGTCTACACAAGCACTGTGCATCTTCAGAAAGCTGATCATCTTCACCGTATCAAATCTTTGCATCTCATTAAAGCTTCGAGTTTCAAACAGGCAGAATCTTCTCAGCTTTCCTGTTTTCTTGATATCCATGATACGTGGCTTCAAGGGGAATATATTCTGATTCCTCACTCTGCCTCCATTCTCTCAACACATCATTTTATAAATCTTTACTTCAGGAGTAAGTACTTCATGGCTTCTTTTAAGTAGCAGCACTGCTTTGCCTTCCCTTGCGCTCTAGGAAAAGGTAAGATACAATTGGCCAGTCTAAGGAAAAACCACTGCAGTCTTTTTTGCCAGATTATCTGCTGTGACTGGAATAAGAAGTGAGGATCCCCTCAGCTCCCAGTCATCCCAGTGTGAGACAGGAGGAGAGGGCCCTTAGACCAAGGTTTGTGATAGCCCATACTGTGGGTCTGAGCAGGTCTAACTCTCTGGCATGGGCTTATCTGGTTGTGTTGGCAAAATCTCCTTCTGCATATGTGGTTCTATTATTAATACTTGAGTTAGTGAAGGTTTAAGTTAATAACTTCAGACTGAATGTCTGCAGGTTGTATGATGTAAATGCACAAGTCAATCTATTTTCTGAATGTCTGAGTAGTTGTATTTTAAATATATATTTTCCATGTATGTTTTCTCTTGACAGGATAGCCCTGCAAGAATTACCTCAATCAGTTTGTCCTGAAAAGACCTGCTTTAATGCCATTTTTCAGCTCCAGGAAATTTGTTTAAATTTTGTGCTAGCAAAGATGTAATTCTTTATTTCACAAAAGCAAAATCAAGTAGTTCAGGCTAAGTTAAAAATAAGAACTACCAGCTTGGCAGTCTCAGCAAAAAATTAACAGATTAAATGATGCATTAGCCAAGGCTTAATTACCTTCACCAAATACAGAGTGGTGCATTAGAAGTACTACCAAAACTAACTTTCAGATGTCAAATTAAGTTAACCATTTTGATATGTGCTTGGCCAGACCCCTAGACTTCGTTTGGCAGGGCAGACCCCTCGGCTTCTCCAGGACACACCACCTCCCGGGAGCGCTGGGGCTGATAGCCCAGAGCTGGGCTAGCAGTTCCCACTCCTAAGACAGGACATGAAGATAGAAATTGCCTTGGCATCTGTCTGTGTGGAGCTTCCTCCAGGACGTTGGGGCCAGAGGAGGCCCTGGGGACCAGTCGGTCTGACCTTCCTTCCACCTAGGAGCCGCACTCACTGCCGCTGGCAGGTTTGCCTTGCGCACGTCGGATTACTGCACACACGCTGCGTTTAACTGAGCACTGTATTAAAAACAAAAAGATCGGTTCTCCCTTTTTATCTGAGGCACTACTTTTGCAAATTGAAAATAACCCCGTGACAAAGATCTGCAAGAAAAGTAGCGTGAGCCTTCGGTCCAGAAGCCGACCAACGTAATTAACGGTACGTGCTAAAAACTATTACCAGTGGGGGCAAAGCGTGATCCTCTCTCTGATATTTTTTCTTTCTTTTTTCTTTTCTTTTTTTTTTTTTTTTT
>NW_028186457.1:3941595-3948585 GCF_003343005.1 Rhea americana
GAAACGCGCCGCGACGGGAGGCGCCGGCTGAACTAGGGGCAGTGCGAGCTGTGCGAGGCACTGCCACGTCTCACACCAGCGATCCGAGGGGGAGACGTGAGCATCTCTAATGCTGGAGATGAAACACCCCCACAGTCCCCGCCGCCTAAAGAGGAGGAGGAACGAGCCACAAGAGGTAAAGCACCTCACGGCGCCAGCGCCCCAAAGTAGTCTTCAGGCTGTTGCCAAAAATCTGCTTTTGTTGTGCTTATCCTGCACCTATTTAGCCTTCCTAAGCCTGTGGTCTCAGAAAGAGCTTTTCTGATTTGGAAGTTCCCTCGGTTCCCAGTTCTAGGTAGGGATATATTCCAGATCCCCAAAGTACAACTGCTAACAATCCACCTGGTCCATCCATAGGCAAATTAGACTTTTAAATGTGATTGATAAAATGATTCCTCTGTGTGGTGTAACCATTCTACATGGAGCCTTACTTCTCTTTCTGCTACCATCATTAGAGGTGCTTTCCTTTCCCTCAAAGATAGATGCAGGTGCCTTAGGGGATCATCAGGGCCATAGGAAAGGACAGCAGAAGGAAGCAGAAATGTCACATAGGAATCTCCACCTTTCAGAAGACCTCTGGAAATTGTGGTATAGAACAAGGTATGATAAAATCCAGAGAGCTGGGGTCAGATGCTGTAGTCTATGAGGTGGTGAGTGGAGGGATGGGTTGCATATTCTTAAGGATCAGTGTGGTGTTTTGATGAATCCAAAAGTAGTAATTCTGTAACAGTACTACATCTGCTGAGGCTGGAAAACCTGATCCAAGTTCAAGAGATTACAGGCAAGAAGGCAAGAAGATAGAAGGCAAGAGATACAGCAGAAATGAGGGAGAAAGGTGGAGATTGTGGCAAGCCAGAAGACGGTATGAGACGGGTTGTCGCAAAGGCAGTGCAGTGTTTCTGTAAGGTTCTATATAGGAAAGAAAGCACAGGGAAAGCCTGTTTGGATTTAATGTCACAGGGTCAGGCTTTATACGAGCATGCCTCTTCCCTGTGCTCGTCACTTAAAAGTGGTACTGCTTGTCAAGACTTTCCTGGGATTAGTTTTACTCTAAACTGACAAACAGTCTGCAGCTGTGATTTGAAGATTTGTAAAATCAGCAGCGCAACATTCTGCATGATTGTGAGGCAGCGTAATTAATTACACGCTAGACTGTCCTGCAGGAAAACTAGCTAATTTTGCGGTGTTATAAAATGTGCTAAAAGAATTGGCCTCAAAAAAAAAAATAAAAAATCATTCTCACTTTCAGGTCCAACAAAGCAAATTTTCTAATGTTGCAAATTGCAACGCTTCCTGGTTTTGTTGCTATTTCTTGAGCAGCACTTCTGCCATATGGTTAACTGGAGCAAAAAAGGGCCACACACTTTGCCGGGGGGGGAGCTCTTTGCAAGTAATGACAGTGAGTTCCAACCCAGAGACCTAGGAGAGCCACATGCCTCCTCCCTGATCTTCCTTAGCAGGCAGAATTTCTCCACCCACAGATACTCAGACAATGTCCACACAAAGAAGTTATTAGCAGAGGAAAGAGAATGTCAAAATATTGTTGCTGTGTTTTCTAGTATATGCAGATGAAGAGTAGTATTTCTCTGCGTTAAATATCAAGCTGCTTTTAACTTTTACATCAGAGTCCAACAGACTCTCTCCTCCCACCTCCTCCACCCGTGAATATGCCACAAAATTAATTCCGTCAACTGAAGGGCACTCATGCTTTGGTCAGGGAGCAGCTGCAGTCCCTGTGGCTTTATCGGCCTGGCTCCAGTCCCAAGGGAGTCACTTGTCCAGTCCTGCTAGGGGTTAGCAGCGGCTGCACTGAGGCGCTAGACAGACGGCTCCTTGGTAGAGTGAGCCCAGCTCTGCTCTATTTGTCACGGACAGGCACTTCATTTGCCATGAGGACCTAGAGTCATGTCTCACAGAGGAGACCTCAGAGTAGTGCTTGTACTTGCAAATGCTAATGCTCCACCAGCATTCAGAAGACTGAAGTCCTCTGTCTGACCACAAAATACATATATTTTGAAAAGCATTAATGCAAACCACCTGCCATTCTGCCACATTCACCTTCCCTGCAGTCTGTGCCCACAGTAAACCACCATCTTTTCCTTGACATATCCTAATGTTTACTGTTACTTCCCAGCATCAGCCTCTCCATTGGTAAGTCTGCCAGCAAAATTAGAAATTCACTTTGGATCCAGCAGTGCTTTTATGTGATGTGGCTGCTTGTCCTCTAGGAACATGATTAAATCCCCAGATACAGTCACTGGGTACTGAGCAGACAGCCCAGAATAACAGTTTTCGATCAATACCGACCTGAGCTGAAGATGAACCAGCCGGCTAGAGATGAGAAGCTCCATTGAGCTCCCATTTACAATTCCCTTAGGCACGCAGAATCCCTCCCAGTGACAGATCCCTTATTTCCGAAGATTGTTACGAAGCAAACTCCCTTTCGTTTAGGTCGTGGCCTTTGGTTTGATTGCGCAGAGAATTATGACCTACTTCATGGCTGGCGTTTTTGTTTGCTTTTAGCTTTTCGAATGGAGAAAGTAAGTAAGGTAAATATCAGAGGACAAATGTTTCTTTTTAATAGTAGCATCTCTGTGTAGCCAACCATAAAATATTTAGGGTTCTTTTTTTGAACTCTATGAGCAGTTCTGAATCTGCTGCTTTTTCTCCTAACCCTGCAGAAATCTCCCATGCCTGCCATTGGGAAGCATTAAGTGAAAATCTGCCAAAATGAAATCTTTGGCCTGAAACACAGTAAAAAGTCTGTGGTTTAGAATAATGCTGTGTCTTGTCACTGGCTAAACTGATTTGAACTTTATTATATCTACTAGGAAGGAGGGAAAGGGATTTTTTCCCCTAGTCCCTTAATCCACCTTCCTCCATACTAATCTGAAGATGACTTTTTGTGTGGTCAATGAGGAGGTCAGAGCTCAAGGACAATTTGCTGGGCATCTGGGCTAGATCTTCAGCTGGTGTATATCATGCTAATTGGGAAATTCATCACACCAGCAGCAGACTGAGTTCCTGAACAGTAAGTAAAAAATTTTTTTACTTCTCTAAAGACTCATTTAACATCATTTTCTGTTCCAGCTCTTGTCCTAGATTAAGTTAGGTAAGCCAATTAAAACATGTTACAGCAAGATAGGCAAGCATAGCAGTGTTTTGAAGCAATGTTTTAATTTTTGCTGGAAAGGAAGCATATCACTGATATTGTACCTTAACCAAGTCATATTTGCCCTTTTCCTAAAATAATAAAAATGCTAGCAATTGTACTGTAACACAGATTGCATTTCCCAGTAGTGTGACAAATGGCAAGGTATACACGAAAAGCAGACCCCTAGCAATGTGGGCTAAACAAAGACCTGATACAAGCACAGCCCTGAAGACCTTACTCAGGCAAAACAGTCTCTGAACTTTGGTTTGTTTTGCCTAAGTAAAGACTCCAATACAGGCCCTAATGTATTTATCCAACAAACTTGTCACAAAAGAAATACTGTGCAGAAATGCTCGGTCTGGCCCGCCTCCTCTGAAGGGTAAGAGGATCTCTGTTTACTAGGTGGCTTTGCACAATTCACAACACAATTTAAAAAACAATCTGGCTGTGACTCTGTGGGAGCCACACTATTTCTTACCTCCCCAGTTGGCAAACACTCACGCAGTATCAGGGAAAACAATGTTTATTTATAATATTATTTGAACTGTAAACTGTAACAAAAATATAATCTGCTGTAAATTTCTTCCAGAGAAGCATACAAGTTTTGATTTCTAAGATAAAGTATAAAAGGAAAAAAAGACTGTCTCATTATATTGCAAGTATATTGTTCTGTTAATTTTAGATTTTGTGGCTTGCTCTTGGTAAACCATTTCATACATTTGCGTAATTACCTGATACAGCTACGCAAGAGCGATAACAGTAATAAGAATGGACTTGGTTTTTCTCTTGTTCATGCTGCTGTAAATAAGAAGCTCTGATGAAGTCAGCGCAGTTACACCAATGTGGGATACACTAGTCTTCTCTTCACATCATACAGATAAAAACAGCATAAGAGCATAAGCACAGCAATGCTATCACCTTTCTGTTTTAAACACTTTATTCTGTGCTGAGTTTTTAAAATTATGTTATTTAACCCAATAATTGTTTGATGGTCTCAGTGTAGCATCTAGTGGAGAGAGGGTAAATAACAGAGAAAAAACACAAAGCAGAAATATAGAGGATGCTAGTAAGCCTTGTATTTCACAGGGAAGAAAGTGTGAATGCTGAGGAGTGAGGAATGGCTGACTCACTCTCCTAAATCATTCAGAAAAACACTTGAAGGGTTACTCTGACGTGCCTACAGTAAACTGTGTACAATGTGGGGCTCACAACCCTGACGAAGTAGGATAATACTACGGGCTGAAATTCAGCTCAAGAAGGCCTGTCTGTCTGAGGTACACAAAGACTATGAAGGCAAACTGTCCTTTAGAAATGTCCCTACTTTGTTTTAGGTTCTGCTCTCTCTCCTCTGGTAGTGCTTCTGTCCTGGCTTACAGTCAGATTTGCTTTTCTTCCTTTCATGTTCATTGCTGTTTCTAACCTAACTACAGATCCAGAGTTACTGTTTTGCAGACTCTGTCCTGACTTACACCCTGTACAACCTGAATGATGTCAGTGTTACTACAGTGACTGGTTGCATTGGAAACACATCAGCCAGCTTTGGCTCAGAGTGGAATTGGCTAAGGACTAATCCTGAATTATTTGTGCACCATAACTCACAGTATTAAAGGAAGATCAGAAAGTGCAAGTAAGCGCAAGGACTGTTGCGGCTGTTCTGTAGGTTTGATCCAGGATTCAAGAACTTAGTTTTGGAAACATATCAAATGTCAGCAGATCCTGAAAAATGAGGTCCCATATGTAATTATTCAACATAAGTTCCTAGATTAGAGTTAAAGTTTCACCATCTCTCCTTTTTTTTTCCTGAATATCATGACCATATCTTGTTTGTAAACAGATTAGAGTAGAAGGCCTGTGGCAAAAAAAGCAGAAAACTTCCTTTTTAATAACCATGACCTTAGTAAAGAATAGGGTTATTTTATAATAATTATTTTCTTCAAACTTTATTGGGACTTCTTCATGTGCATAATGTCTTTAGTGTTTTATGAGGAGGTGAACTAAGAAGCACAAATCCATATACCAGTGTATGCCTCAAGGCACAGTTCATAGCAGAGTGTTTTCCATAAGTACCCATGCTTGAGAAGGGATATAGCTATGATATTAATAATGAGGTTGCAAAGCCAGTTCCTTGTGATACGGCATGGAAATGTGCTGCCTTGGGCAGAAATACTAAGTGTATGATAAATACGTGCCTCCTTAAGAATAGCTCTAGAGAACACTGTGATGAATCCAAAATTACCTGGGGTACAGTTTCTTTGCTATTCGTGAGGACTCTGTATGTTGCTAAGGATCCGTACTGTCACACACTTTCAGAAGTATCTGTATTAGCCTGGTGGCACTAACCAGTATGTAGCAGGAGGAGACCCAAGGGTTACCCATTCTGTCCCTGCTAACTCCTCCGAGCAAGAGAGAGAAGGGTTCACATTTGTTTACTCCTTCATCTCTGTTAACCAACCGGAAGGTGTAAAGTGGGGGGATTATTTTTCTGTCTTGGTGCAAAGAGTATATTTGATACTGCCTTTGAGCAGTGGGGCAGGAGAGGTAATCTCTTGAACTGCCTTCCGGCTCTAGCATACAGTCCCTGTCTCAGTCTAACCCCTGATTCCTTGGTATTTCCCTGCTCCTGTGACAACTGCCAGGAGCCTCATCTGATAATTCCAAAAGAAAAGCCCACTGGCATCTGGTACCTTTTCCTGTGCTCTGAGAACTTAGGAAACAGCAGCCACATCACTGCAAAAATATCCCGCTGCAGTCCAGTGAAGTTACCATGCCCAGAGCTGGAGAAAGCAAGCCCCCAATTTTTACCCCTTTATGAAGAAATTTCTTTCTGCATGCTTTCAACTGTCCCAAAGTCGACTTAAGATTTTCAGTAGCAACCCTATTGCCAATGCCAAACACTCAAAAATGAGTTTGTTCCCAAAACTGTGAAATGCAAAATATATCGGCTGCGTTTTCTCAGACTTTTCCGACTTCCATGTTTCCAGTTTTCTACAACTGTTACGGTTAGAGAGATAATTATTCTTATCATCAGTACTACTGTTGCTATAACAGGAATACATGAAAGCTCAGATTCTTAGATAATAATCAAATTTCATGAGCTGTGGGCAGCATTACAGACCTGCTATCAGAATGTAGGGTTCAGATCAGATAAAAGCCACATTAAAACTGAAACTAATTGGTATGCTTGTTGGTGGTGTCACCAGAGAGACGAAGCTATCCCGTCCTCAGTGTGGTCCCTGTGTGGTTAGATGAGACAGGTGCGGGTAAAATAGCGGTATAAATGCAATACAATGCCATATTCCATTTTCTGTGAAGACCAAATAGAAAATGCAGAGACCTGAATTTTCTGTAAATACTGACACTTTATTATAATTAATCTGTCTAACTTCATATGATCAGCCCAAGACTTCTAGTAATTTCTGCTACGTGTAAAACGAACTTTGGGACTCCTCCAGTAAGCCAAAAACTGCACATTCTACGAATCAAGAATTTAGAACGAGTTGTACAGTTCCTAGAAGAGCTTAATGGGTCAAAATCTCTCTTGATAATTTTAATTACTTTGCAGTGAGGCCAGAATGTGGGTGTATCAGGAAGTAGTTTGCACATATGTTTTGTTTAGCTGAGTTGCTGCTGTGCAGCCTTTTGTCCCTTTCTTAGGAAAGGTCAAATTTGGCAGTACTCTATGCTGCACACTCAAATAAATTGCTAGTACAAGGCAACAACAGTCAATAAACAGTGTTTTATTTTTTCTTTAGATAGATTCTCTTGTAAAAATGACTTACAGTTGAAATATGTCATAT
>NW_028186457.1:3948597-3955830 GCF_003343005.1 Rhea americana
TTTTTTTAAGAGCTGGAGTTGCATTTCTGACTATTTCTTACTCACAGGAAAAATCTTTTACTGGTGTTTGCTGTTGGCAGACAGCGCAGACCTCAAAACCTCAACTGTGAAACTGCAGAGCAGTGAGAGGTGACATACGGTCTTCTCTGTGTTTCGGATGAGTGAGTAGTTTTATGCAAACTTTGTAAAAATGCCTGTGAAAGGCCAAAGGAGCCAAACATTGTGGGGTTTGTTTGTTTGTTTGTTTTTTAATTCCAAGAGCAGGAAAACGGAAGGGGATGACAGAGCAGCCATTTTCTCTTCCCCTCTTTTTATATGCATTTGTGTGTTTCAACACAAAATGTTCCAAACGTTTTGCTTGAAGTTGACATGAAACATGAAAAGTTCCCATCTGAAAGCCAAAGCTCTTTCCAATGCTCTCATTTCAGATCAGGGAAACAAAATCAGCAAAAGCAAAGTCTTTATAAAGGTGGAATGTGTATTCCTTATCTACACAGACTGCGTCAACTCGGAATAAAATGCCGCGGCCTTTGCTCACAAGATCTTAGCAACAGAAATGTAAATAATGCAGCATTAAGCATAGAAGGCTTAATGTACACTTGCAACACGCTTACTGGAATCATTGCAGGGTAACTTCTAGCTTTGCAAGAAAACTGTTTCAAATTTCAGAAAATTATTGAGAATTCAGCCAGACACAAATTAATGTAAAATTAGAAGGATTTCTCAATATAGATGTTTATAGAAGGAAAAAAAAATGCCTATGGACCTAGAATCTGCATGGTCTTTTGAAATGAAATGGTTCATTTCAAAATATTCTGTGGAATTTATTTTTTGTCACTATAGAAAGAAATCAGTGAACTAAATCCTTATTATCTTCATCAATACTTTGTTGCTTTTTGAATGTTTCTTTCTCCTCTGTCTACAGATTTTCTGACAAGTTGCAAAGCCAGAAAGCTTCATGGCAATTCTTAGCTAGATTGCTTAATGATGGAGCCAGAAAAGGCAAAAACTGTTTCAAAAGATACAACATAGCTTAAACCAAAGTTACAGGCTTGCTGCAGAAATTACTGGGTGAGGTTCTTCGGGCTAAGTCAAACTGCAGATCTAACTAAATGGTCATTTTGGGCTTTAAATCCATGAAAGTGCTTTGCCTAAAATAAGATCATTATGGATCTCATCTCAAGTCTGTTTTAAAGTTCTAAAAACTTTCATTAAATATTTCACGCATTAAAATGTTTCACAGGATTTCTCTTGTTGAATACTCAGCTTTGGGTTATGATAGGAAGCAAACCACTGGAGACAGAAGTCTTTCTGCTCCAGCAATAATATAAGGAAGGCTGAATTGAGTCAGACCAAAGGTCTTAACAGCCTGGCATCCTGCATTTGATCAAGGCCTGTAGCATATGCCTAGAGTAGGAACATAAGGACAGAGCAGCTACAGCTTCACCTTTTCTTGTATTTAACATCTCAGTTTCTGAAAATCTGCAGTTTAAGGACTTCTAGAATTGGAGACCAAGTCCATCTCTCACCAAAGTAGCCTTTTGTTCCATTAATTTGTCTCGTCACTTCTTCCAGCCATTAATACTTCTAGCATCTAAAGTATCTTATGGAAATGAATAACTCTAATTAGATGTTCTTTAAATAGTACTTCCTTTTGTTGGTTTTACACCTCCACCTGAAAATTATTATTAAATTAATTCTAGTTCTTACTAGAAATGAGTAACTGTTCCCTGTTCAACTTCCCATGTCAGACATAATTTTCAGTATTTGTATTATTATCCTCGTCATCTGTTTTCCCAGAAGAGTCCTAGACTCAGTAGTAATCTCTCTTATTTAGAAGCCGTTTCATCTTCGTGATTGATCTGGCCCCTCTTTTCTTTTTCTCTTGCTGTTCTAATGCTTAAGATGCTACCACATGTTGAGATGCAGTAAGCAGAATTTTGAGTAGTATTAAGGAAAGAACATACTTACTGAGGATTTATATAGTAGCATTATGTTTGCTTTTTCATTCTCTTTCCTACTCAGGCCTAACTGCCTCTCTGAGCACCACTGAACGCTGAGGTAGCATTTTCAGAAAACTATCCACAGTGACTCCAAGCTATCTTTGCTGACTGATAATAACTGATTTAGAGACCACTATTTTGTAGAGGTTGTGAGGTTTTTTATTTTCCCTCCATGCGCATTTTTGGACATTGAATTTCAGATGCCATTTTATCACCTAGTCAATCTTTATCAAGAAATTAGCAATTTTTTGCAGATGGTCTTGGGTTTGGTTAGCCTGAATAGCTATGAATTATCAGAAAACTTTGCCATCTCACTGTTCATCCTATTTCACTTATGAACATGTTTTAAAGCATAGGTTCATTTGGAATCTCGCTAATTACTCCCTTATTTGTGATGGTTTACCCATCCTTTCCTTTGGAGCCGTTACTAATCCAAAAGGAAACTGCCCACTTGTATCCCTTGCCAAAATGTTTTGGAAAATCTGTGTACACTGTTGCTTAATCTAGGCTGTGGGTCAGATGTTCTTCATGTCATGTCTAGATTCTCCTAATTATCCGTACGTTCGGATTTCCTTTCTGCGGAAATCAGACTGAGGGTAAAGACAAACTGGGAAGAGAAGGACTGGAAACAGGAGAGAAGAGAAGATGATATGTACTTGGTCTCTTTCCAACGGGGAGTTGGATTATGGCTGAGAAGGACTCCCAGGTCTCAATCTTTATACAGAATCTATACAAACCAGATCCCCTTTATCAATGTTTGTTGATGTTTTCAGAACACTGTAATGGATTTGCAATTTCCAGCTCTTCCCATTATGTAATAATGAGCCATGTGTCAGACCGGCTGGTCTGTAGTTTCTAGATTCTTGCTGAAGTCTTTTCTAAAAATTGGTGTTCCATATGCTGCTTTCTATTCCTCCAGTACTGCGTTCACAGCAAACCATAAATTACAAAGCACAGTTAATAGTTTGGCAATTTTATACCAAGCATGAACAGCATATTGTACTGGCAGTTAGTTATTGTAAAATTTACTGACTGGCTCTAAAATCTCCTATTCATCCATTCTGATGTGAAGTAGATTCTGAATCTGTTTCACTTTGGGAATGTTTTTCTGACTGTGCCCATAAAAAAAGGTTTTGTTGTGACAATCACCTCAAACCCTGCTATAGTAAACAGTGGTAGAAAAAAGCTACTTTGCTTTTCTCCTGCGGTTTCTTTGAATGCTCCTGTTACATCCCCGTCACCTGCTAGTTCCTCATGTTCTCTGGCAGATCTCCTGTTCTTGATTTATTTGGAAAAGTTTTTATGCTTCGAAATCCTTTTTGGCCTGCTTTATTATGATCTTATATTTAACTTGCCAGGTTTTATGCTATTCCTCTTTTGGACTGAAGAAGAAAATAACAATATTCCACAAATGAATGCACAGATGGCATTCACAAAAGGCTCAGGTATTTGCAATAGGTATCTAAAAATGGAACCTTGTGGTACTTTGATACGTGTTAAAGGCAAAGGAGTTTGCTGAAGGCTGGATGGAGAGAGGAGAGCTTAGGAAAATGTGGTCCAGGGACTGTAGCTACTATTGCCTTCATCAGCCTTCATTCTTAGTCAGTGTAGTCCTAGAGGGTTATCCTTTAAATATTTTAAAGAGAAATACAGAAAGTCTCTGAACTGCCTAATAGCTGTAGCAATGCTATTCACACCAATTTTATTTCACAGTATTCTAACAATTAACACTGTGGAGCCCTGTTTCATCAGGTATTGCACAAATGTAAAAGGAAAGCTGCTCCTCAATGCAAAAAGGTAAGTGATACTGTCCCCATAGCTTGCATAGCATAGCATAGCACACTGTTGAACAAACAGTCTCAGCATTTCTGTCAATAGTATGTTTTAACAGTGATCCCAAAGCCATGCTCAAGCACAAACTTGCCTGCCTTTCATGTTGATTGACGGCACGCTCCATATAGGATTTGGCTAATCTCACTTTAAGTTTGTACGTGTGTTCTGCAGTTTCAGAGAGCAGGGAGTATGTGCTTAAGCGTGTTGCTGAGTAAGGATCCCGCTTCATAGAAAATATACCTGATATTAAATATACATTATACTTGATCTTAATGTTAGAGTTAAGTGCCCTGTCTCCTGCCCCTTCCCCAGCTAGACTCCACCTATGTCAACAGTTATTCATCCTGAATTGCTTTAATGCAGTGTTTAAGCATGTCATCTTGGCACCAAAGCTGTGTGCATGGTATTTCGGTGAGAGGTTTAAAATCTCATTCAGATTTTTAATATACATTTCTCTTGCATAGATTATCACAGCTTGGCTGGCAGGTCCCACATGAGTAATAAGGTTGTTGGCACAAACACATACCACAGATCTACTAAGCAAAGGAGGATGTTTTGTACATTCCTAGATTTTTACCAGAGCTGTGAGGTTAACTTCTACAAAATGACTTGAGACACTTGCATTTTACTAGCAGTACGTGAAAACAACACATCCTCCAAAAATGCATCAGGCACAATGCAGATAAATCCCTATGCACTCATTTGAAAATTAAGCTCTTGATATGTGAAGTATCTATGCAGAAGGCAGGTTTTGTTGCTTATATAGGCAGGCAGACTGCAGCAGAAAACTTGCTCTTACATAAAAGAACCACACTACTGACAGTGAACTAAATGCGCTTTTTACCTGTGAAAAGAACGTTTCTCTTTCTAGCAAAAAATGACAATCACGTTTTTGTTTGTTCTCTCTTCTCACTTTAATTCACAATCTTTGGGAAGTGATCACTCAGGATAATACTTAACTCAGGAACCATAATTCTGCAAAATAAGTTCTCTGCTGCTTATGCTATCCACCACATAGTTTAGAGCAATAGATACATGCAAATATTTGCAGTGCAGTTTTGCTCCATTAATGTTGCAAGATCATGAGTTAGGTAACTTTGTCTCAGTATCTATTTAGAAAACACACAGAACTTGCAATATAGGCCTGACCTGAAGTACTCTGCACAAAGTGGGAATCTTCTACTGGCTTTATTTAGGGCTTTTAGTCAAGCCCTCTGTAAACAAGGAATAAAAAGAGTAATAATGTATTGTAAGGAAACAACTCCGAAGTGTCTAGTCTTTAATATCTCTGTGTGTTCTCAATTTTGTGTTAGATTAACAGCTTAAAGAAATATTTGCAAAAATGTTTATAGTTCTACAGTCACACTGAGTGGTTTGGATTGTTTCTCTGTGGCACTCTGTTTAAAATAATATATTAATTATTATTAAGTTGAATGTAACAGTATGTTTGGCATAATCCAGGCAAAAGTAAAGAAAATATTTGCAAATGTGAGTGGCAGACTTTTAAGTTTATGTGTAGATGGATTAAAACATATTTATACAATTTGTGAATAAACTCATCATGATCTGAAAAACAGAATTATCAGGAAACCAAGACAAGTGTGCAGATGAGGATCCCTTTAATGCACAGAAAAACAAATGTTGCCCCCTGCTTGAGAGGCTGACAGTACTTCAGAAATGCAGAATTCACTTACTGGAAACCTCTAAACATAACACAAAGAGTTTGTCAATGCAGCTATGGAAATGCTCAAGAAGCAATGAGCAGAAGCAATAGGGGTACAGTAAGGAATGGAATTATTGATGCTGTGTTATTTGGGGGGCTTTATGACATCTGTCTAGGAACTTCCTCAAGAGAAATATTTACATTTCCAACTTTGTAATTCTATTTATAGGTTTTATTAATAAAATTTAAATAACAGCATTTTACCAGTGTTTTCTAGTAAAAATCATTAAAGTTCTGTTAGTTAGAAATGTCTCAGACATTGTGCATTATCTAACATTACTGCTTGACTGCCTTCCTCTACATTCAGTCTTGAAACCCCTGATTCAGCTTAGTCCTGAAAGAGAGAAAGGCACCAGGAGAATCCTGCAGGTCCTAAATTGCTGAATAAAATGGAGAGGAAGTTAAAAGCGCTTGTATATTTGCCTAGTAAAATGAAAGCTGGTATGATTGCTTTCTAAAAATAAACTGAGGGTAAACACTGCTAAGAGAGAAGAGCTATTTAAGCAAAAGAACAAAACTGGCACAAGAACAAATGGGTATAAAATGACCATGAATAAATTTAGGCTGGAAATTTATAGAGGATTTCCAAACATCAAAAGAGTAAGATTTTAGAAAGCTTCCTAATTAGAAGAGTGCATGCCAACCCCCTAATATTAGGAATTTAATTGTGAAGCCCAAGAACTCGCTCTCAGCCATGTATCCTATGTATCCATTCGGCGAAGAGCTCGTTGTGGAAGGCTGCACTTGAATAAACGAGGCTATAAAGAAGTTTTTAACTGAACTCTTTCGCACATGCTCTGCACTGTTAAATGAAGCCCTGCACAGCCAGCCTTCCCGTGCACCACGTACGAACACGTTCGCGTGGCAGAGGCACAAGGTGCCGCGTGCCTTGAGCTCCGGCAGCAGCCCACGGCGGTGGGGCACGTTCGCAGGGTGAGGACAAGTCGGACGTGGAGCCGCAACTGAGGCTGCCACGCTAAAACAGCCCAGTCCCCCCTTTCTGGCTCGTTTCCTCCCATGGGCGTCCGGGCACCCGGCAGCCCCGATGTCTGCGCACACTCGCTGCCACCCGAGCGGCCCTGCCCTGGCCTGGCAGCTGCGCTCGAGCTGCTTGCAGGCCCTGTGAGACGAAGAGGCGCGCGTGGGCTGCAGGCAGCCCCCTTTATTCGCCCCGTTATTTTCCCCCAAGTTCCTGAGGCCCTGAGATGGCGGGAGCATCCCCGCTCTGCCCGGACATCGCCGCCCTCACGCGCTGCCTGCCGCTAACGCCAACTTCTTGGGTCATTTAACGCCCTGTGGTGGGAGAGAGGGCCCGGGAGGCTGTGAGGTGTAACCTAGGGCTCAAATAATAAATAAAACCCATCARCAAGGAAACTCCCTCCCCTAAGGAAAGGGGAAGCAACCGAGAGCCCGGACCGACGCACGCCCCCCACGCCCACCCCGACGGCCCGCTGAGGACAGACGAGCTCAGCGCACCGGCGCGAGGGGCGGGCTCTCGGGTCGTGACTGACAGCTCCGCGAGCCAGTTGGTGCCCCCAGGCCGAGACGGGACACCGCCTCCTGTGATTGATAGCCAGCTCGACCAATCACCTTGCGGGACAGGTCCTCAGCTCTGCCTGGTACCTCAGGGCCGAGCCGCGCGGCCACGCCCAGGACGGAGGCCGCCGCCGCTCT
>NW_028186457.1:3956606-4006652 GCF_003343005.1 Rhea americana
GTTATATGCAGGTAAGCGGCCGCCGGGGGCTCTGCCCCTCCAGAAAGGACGGGAAATCCCGCTGCTGGCTGCCGCGCGCGTCGCGGAGGGCTGAAACCAGACGCCGGCCCTCGACGAGGCTCGTAAACAGCCGCCGGGAGCGGGAGCCGCGGGGCCGGGTGCTGGGGCCGCGGCTGGAGGGGCGGCTGCGGGTCTGTGAAACCTGCGTTTGGCGCGGGCGGACGCGTGTGCGGGGCCGCGGGGCGGGCTGCGAGGGGAGCGCCGACCTCCTGCTCGCGGRAACCTCCGCGCGGGCTGGCCGCTAAGACCGCCGGCTGCCGGCGTGCGTGRAGCGTCGCAACCGCTCGTCTGGGCGAAGAGCGTGTGTGGCTCTGATGCGAAATACCCGGGAAGGAACTTTGTGCTGCTGCTTGTGCCCTTACATGATTTCAACATGGCCAAGTTGTTTATATACATATATATATATATATATGTACACACATATATATACACACATATATATATGTAGATGTGATACAGAAAACACTATCTGATTCCCATGTTACAGAAATGCTGATGAATTCCAGCTGAAAAATAATTGCTGGGCTATATTATGCACATACATTTTCTCATCCGCGGGGCATTTCTCTTGCCCTGAGCTAAATTCCCTTATGAAGGGTAAGGGGGTTTTGTGTGCGCCGTGTTTTCCTATTTGTTACCGGCGAAGAGCTGCCTTGTGCTGTCGGGAGCCGCTGGTGCGTTCGCATGCGTGCGGACATTTATGAGCTCGTTATATCGTAAATRCGGGTTGCAGAAGTACATGAATGAATTAGATTAGGATTTGTAAAACCGTTTTATTATAAGATAGGTACATTGTGGTAAAGCTTTCCAGTTCATTGCCTAAACATAAAATATTTAGTATTGTAGTCTTACAGATGCCATTTTTGTGACAATGGATTTCTTGGTTCGCTGACCTAAAAAGTTGTTTTTACATATTGGCGTAACTCAGCTTTGCACTGTGTTGATAAAATATGATTCTGGGTGATGGACTTACCAATATGTGTATGTCTGTATATGCATTTCCCAGGCATATTTGTGCTGTTTAAATTCAGAAAGCTGTTAGTCTGGTTCTTGAAGATCAATTTAGTTCTAATTAGTTTTTATACATTTCCAGATGCCCTTTTTCCCCCCTTGTCTTAACTTGTGGTTTTTCCTGAAGTTAGAACAAGATTTGAAATACATTTGCATTTCCTTCAAAAACAGAAGTATATTAATATTTTACTTTTCMATATGTTTTCCTTGTATTTGCAGTTTGGTTTATTTGAATCAGGTTCACCTACTTAGGATTCAGTTTTGTATTCAGTTCTTGTTCGGTAAAATTTTCCATGAAATACATCATTTGTTGTCGTCCTTTACAATTCTGTTGTACTGCTAATGCCTAATTCAGATTGAACATAATAGTACTGATTGAACAGCCTTGCTAAAAATACTGGGATGGGTGTACTTACAGTAGAGTCACAGGAAAGTTCCTTCTAGTTACAGAAAAACGGTGCAGACTTCATAGTTTRTTATTAGAGATTAGATTTTTAAAATACATGAATAAAAGCATCATCCTGTCATCTTAAAATATTAATCACTATATTGAGTGGATGAACTCTATTATGGGACAGAGTTCATTTATTAGTACTCAAATGTCATTTTCTTTAGTATATGTCGAATATACSGTAAGCCAGTATCCAGAGTGCAGCATTTTGGCTCTGATCCTGGCGTGACCCGCGGTTGGGCAGTAGGATCCACCAACACAAAACTCACAGCAGAAATTGGAGCTTAAGCATTGATTCTGAAGATACTAAGCCAGTATTTATCATGAGCGTTTGCTGCATTTCGAAGTTGTGTRTGTTTTATTGTTAACCTTTACATTTGTGTGGCATTTCATATGGGTTTCCATAAATGTGTGCAAGGAATCGAAGCACTGRAGCACAGAATAACAGCCTAATCTGACAGTGTGTGGCATGTTTATTTGGTGAAAATGTGATTTTTGAAATTGCTTTCATTTTATATTTCAGCATTTGGTGAAAGATGTTAATTAGTATTTGGAGGTTCTGCCTTAGTAGGGCCTTGCTATTCTTGATGGGTTGTTTTATGAATCTTTGTTGARTGTACTTGGAAGTTTTGTGCATCCTTTTATGCTTACATTTAAAAAGAGGAATGTGTATTCTGTAAGCGTATTCTGGGGAACTGAGTGAAAATTACAAGTTTGGATGTAGCAGAAGGGGGGATACTCAGCATGGTTCACTTAATCCTGTTAGCTAACCTGTACSTGGGAAACAAAGAGTGGGGTTTTTTTGTGGTGTTTCATGCCTTTGGATGAGGTAAATGGATGGGTTGAGTGACTTCTGAAAATTATGATGAGTTAAAAAAACATATTTTAAATTCTCAGTTGATTAAAACTTAAATAAGAACATTCATGCCTTTTTGCTGCYGAAGTTGGATTATTTTTTAAAACTGACAAATAGTGTGTATCTTTGGTTTATCTTCTAAAGTCTTCATAATGCCATTACTTTGATCCTCTGATATATTATAAGTCTCCCTTGTCACTCCTCCCCACCTCACTGCTCTGAATTTAAATTTGGTTCAGGATCACATGAATCCCATGCCTTCACATCCTGTTTTTGTGTCACCTCACTTCCATTCTCACCAATTATAAAAATGGCTAAACAAGAGAATCTTTCAGCAGATGGTTGACTGTGTGCTTTTTTTAAAAAAAAAAAAAAAAAAAAAAAAAAAAAAAACTTTCACTCTCTACTGCTGTCAGTTTTCAGAAAATAGCCAGAAAAAAATTGTCATGAGTTTTATTTTGCTCTGGTCTAAACAACTGTAAAAAATGACTTGAGTGCGTATAAAGTGGACTTCTTTGTGGTAGAAAGAAGGAACTGTGAAGGTGGGAAGAAAAGGAGAGGGGAGGATGGGTTAAGTAGGAGACAGAACCGAAAGAGATGAGCAGTGGCCTGGTAGTGTAACAGCAGGTCTGTGCTCTCTGGGCCAGCTGTTCATTTATGCTCATTTGGGAACAGAAGCTGTTTTTCCTCGAGGACTTGTAATTCATTGAAATAGCACAAAAATAGTTTTATCTAGGCTTTTGAAAGCCTTCTAATTTTTTATATTTTGCAATTTTCTGCCTTTTTTTGGTATATTATGTCATAGTTACATTTCTTTAGTTATTAGAAAATGGTAAAAGGTCAGTCTCCATTCTTATTTCAGAATTATTAGAAATCTATTACTATTTATCACTTAGAACATAATTACTTCAAGTTTACAGTAGTTTAACATGTTGACAGAAGTTTTATTGACATACTGACATATCTGAATTAGCAGTACAGATGTAGGTTACAGAATTGATGTTTAACAGTGATCTGTGTTACAACGCACCGAAGTTGGTTCTGATTTGGTGTACGGCATCTCCATATGTTCTACAGAATATTACAGTGGACAGTMAAGTACTTACTCAGGTAGGTCAGACAAGCATAACTATGTGAGTGGTTGTTTGACATGTGAGAGTTGAACAAGCTTTCTCATTTTCTGTGCCTTTTTTTTTTTTTTAATAAAGTAATGCCACAACTAGACCTCTGTTTATACTCTTCCTTTTGTCTCACACTACAATTATCTCTTTGGACCAATTTTAAGGTGAAGTAAATGATAAATGCAATTCTACTTGTGTGGCTGATGAGATACTACCATCTCTACAGTTGCGTGAGGAAGTGGGAAATGGCTAATATCCCTTTAAAAATAAACATTCGTCTAATTACAAATACTTATGACCTGTAATGAATACTTCAGGAAGTATTTTCACTGATTTTGGAATGAACTGTAATTTACGCTTAAGAGTTTTCAGGCCATTCATAAAATWTAAGGGGGGAAGAGACAGATAATGCACTTCCAATAGCATGCATGTTCTCTCATTGCCTTTTTGGCTATTCCTTATCTTCCCCAGGGTTAGCTAGCTGAGAGAATAATAGCTGAATTATTGTGCATGACCAAAAGCCCAGGTCTTCAAATGAAAATCAAATGTATTGCTGCTGGAGGTTAAAACTTTCATACTTAGATTTTGTTTTGTTTTAATTAGAATGTCATAGATTAGAATGAAGGAAGATGTATTCCATTCTCTTATCAATCTAGGCTTTTTACTTCAAATTAATAATTGCTAAGTATATAAATATAATGCTGAAAACCTTTAACTGGCGCTCTTTTGGGGATACAATTCCAATCTGTTAACCTGTTAATATTCATGTAGGTTTGCTATTCTGCTTGATGTTTTCATGGACTTTAATATTAAACTTAATTTAATCCTAAGCTCTTATCATACTTTTTGTTGCTTATTAGGATTATCGTAACAATACAGCATGATCTGGTGTTATGTTCGTTAACAGTGTATGCTTTAATGATCCTCATTTAGTTTGTCCCTCTTCCATTCCCCCCCCCCAAAAAAAGAAACCACCCCAATATCCACCAAACCCCAAAACAAACTCTTCTGTTTCTTCTGCAAAAGACTGACAAAAATGGGCAACAGATTATATCATCAGTACAACCCTGAAACTAAGTCTCTCTGAGAATAATGAGAGTTTAAAAAAGGAAACATAATTATGTAACATAAAAATTATTCTCAGATAAGTCTTATCCTTTCTCTCTCTTTCTCTTTTTGTAATAACATCAGCCAGGTCTGAAACCAGAAATTAAAACTATATCTGAAACAGATAGTTTTCTGTGTAAACTAAAGCGGCAGCTGGTAAAAGATAAGCGCCTGCTGTGGCTCCTTTGTTTGGCAGAGAAGTGCTAACACACTTTGTCTTGGGAGAAGGTTAACAAGCAGGGCTGGCGTGTTTTCTTTGTGCAGTGGAAGGTGATATTTGCAAAGTAGTTGAGCCTGTGGATCTGATACACTGCAAGGCTGTGTATTTAAAAGAAGAGATGGAAGTGGGTCATACGAGAAGCTTGTGTTCCCTCTTTGTGCCCATAGCGATCTGATGCTGCACTAATTTGATTGTAAAGTAATAGAAAAATTGTTAGTTCCTCTCTCTCTTAAGGTAGAGAAACAATAATGTTTTCAATAAAGGTGCACAGAAATGTACTGGTTGGAGGAAGAGTAATTATTACAAGTAATGTTCTCTGGACTCCSAGGTTAACATGCTGCTTGTGTAGATGAATGCATAGTTTCCTGATGATACTTTGCAAGTGTGTTGTCCTAGGCCATGCCAGATATTTGTAAATCTGAGAAACATGTTCATCATAAACTAAAAGTTCTATTTTATCCCTAGTAGCAGCCTTTAATAAGTTGTGCTGATAAATTGCAAACCAGTTATGATAATCCAAAACGGGATGTTTTTCTACAGAGACCGAAAAAGATCTTACARCTGTGGTTCTATACCTTTGCTTAACCCCACACACCCTCTCATGCAGTTTTGGAGGAAAAACCACATAGTAAAACTTTTTTTTCCCTTAAACTTGTTAGTGGATTCAGAAATGTTGGGGGGAGGGGGAAGCTGTACAGTTTCTCCATGAAAAATAAGCTTTGGAAAGGGTAAACTTTGAAGATTAAATTAAGGTATGTCACTTTGTGTTTGTCTGTCTCGATTTTTGCGACAAAGCTCTTTCAGTKTTACGAGAAAAAGTAGCATGACATATTTTTGTATTTTAAAGTGTGAATAGAGCTAAATATGACCTGTAGAGGTGACCAGTGATCATTATTGTATTGTATTTTTTTTCCTATAGATGTTATGTGCCCGCATTGCACATGCCAGTTTTTTATCATGTTTCTGAACTATCTTAAGGTATGTTCCTGAATTTAYATTGTGGCTATTTAGAAAAGAAACATTTTGAGAGAAGGGAGGTTTATCAGTTTGTTTAACTTGAAAATAAAATTAAGAAGATACAGGAACCTGCTAGCTCATCTGAATGCACCTGTTCTTAGGCGGAGCTAATCTCTTTAAAGGCAATRTTTGGGAGAACCTTTTCAGGTACAATGTGTGTTGGAAAGGGGTTACTTAAAAGCTGGAGATGTGAGTGTGTGTGTGTGTCACCTTGGGTTAAGTCTGCGTGAGGGTCAGGGGAAACTGGGAGAAGGACATCAGCCTTACAGTGCATATGAAAAACGTGAGGCTTTGGAAAGCCTCAGTTAAAAAGGAAAAGTGATTGTTTTTTTTCTTTTAATATCAAAAAATTATGATGAAACTTGTGACACCCTTGCTGAAATAACTGTGAACCGCAAAAAAACCCAGGATGGGGATGCTGAAGTGCAGTGGTGGCGTTACAGTAGCGCCGATAGACCAGTTTGCTGTAGTTACAGGCTTTTTCTCCAAGTTATTTGAATGTATGTTGACTCACTTCTCTGAGTTTGAATTAGGCTTTAATGATTCAGATTTTTAGTATACGGCTARTTCATTTGCTTCTAGTCATAATTCTGCAGCCTCTCATCCAGTTCCCAATATATGCTACTGAGGAAGAAGGGATAGCACGTTAATGGTGGTAAGTGTAAAAATGCGTAACGGAGGAAGACTGAGCTCAACATAACCTTTCACTAATTAATCTTCCGCTTTTAATTCCRTGTTTTTCTAAATGAAATTTACCATAAAATCAAATACATAAACCATTCAGTTTGTGAGCAACTTAACTTTTTAAACTTCCAGATCTTTGTATTTGGTAGTCAGGAAGTAAYTTTATTTTGGCGATCGTTATCAGGAGAACGTACTTCTATTTGTTTTTTATTTTTCCTTTCGTATATGATGTGATTGACTTAGAACTTCTGGGGCATTTTCACTTAAAGGATTTATTTTTAACGCGGAGAGTTAATACATTGGTGATACCTATCTTCTCTTCTTTCAGCTCCTAGTACTAGCTGGTATTGGTTTGAGTCTTTTTTAAGTCCCCAGATCTGGGGGAACTGTTTTCAGTGACTTCATTTATGCTTGGGGAGAAGCAGAATGCAGTGGATGCCCTGTGCATTCTGTGGCCCTTTTTGGAGTTTACATGATGCCCATGCTTGCAGAGACTGGACTCTCTTCTTACTCCACRATAGCTATTAAGTAAATTTAATGAATTAAATAACAGACTTTATATTAATTAAAATACCTCTGCTTTCAAAAGCATGCCACTTGAAAGGTGAAGAGACTTGGTAAGAAAATGAGGCCTGGATAACCACTAAGGGTATATATACTTAAACTTGGAACAGATTTTCTCTGTAAAACACTAAAAAATGAACTAAAAATTAATATCTTAACAACAGTAAGTCCTCTAAGAAGATATTCCTTCAGGAGAATTCCATTCTTAAGATTAATTAAATGGAAAAATTAGAATTTCTCTAGACAGCTATAAGCTATTTAATAAAACTCAGGTAAGCAATTAAAATACACAGTTTTAGTTACCAGCACAGGCATTGCTTCTTTTTCATGATCCTGCCCTGTTACATATGTTCTCCCTCCTCCTATGAGGAAGCTATGTATACAGCTCGTCAATGCTAGGCATTTTCTGCAGAAAGATTTCATAAAAAGCATCTCTCTCTGAATAAGGGTGATGTAGATAACTTCTTTGTTGTTGAAAACACATACACAGTTCTGAGAAAACAAATAAATGTGCTTTCTAGGAGTTATACTAATGAAATGTATGTGGGAGCGTAGCTTTAAAGAAAAACATGATTTAACATCTGAAACTTTAACCAGCAGTTAGCCCTGTTTCAGTAAAATTTAACACTGCCCATAAAACTATTCTTTCTTTATAAAAATTGTGGTTTCTGTTTCTACACTGTGTTTAAGTATTTTCAACCCAACCTCTAAAAAAAAAAAAAAAAAAAAAAGAAAGAAAAAAGAAAAGAAAAAAAAAGCCTTTCCCGTGTCTTCCAGGCAAACTGATTAAGCATGACTATTATGGGAAATGATCGTAGTTACTCTGGTACCTTTAACAAGTCATTTTCAAGTTAAGTCTTTTGTATTCCTTCTGAATATAATTTGTGTTCTCCTGCACCTGGTGTGCCCTGACAGTTCTGCATGCTCTAGCAGTTGTGTATATTAAACTGTAGAGCTGGGTTGTATTATATCACCAGAGTGCCCTCTCTCATCTGAGGCCAATGTATGATACCAAATTGTCATCGTATTAGGGAGAAAAATGTGTAACTGCAAATTGGCACTCTATTCCTCCAAATTGAAGTAGTTGCTGTAGTTCAGCAGAATTACTGTGCGAAATGGGGGAAAAAATGAAAAATGAATCCGCATGTGTACCAAGTAGTGCTTTTACAGTGATTTTAAGTTGCTTCAAAATAAGCTGCTGACTACTTATGTTGTTAAATAAAGAGCTCTGTATGATGAGCTTTTCAAAAGTGCTTGTTACTTTCTACAGTTAGTGCATGAGGACACAGATAYGGGCTTCAGTGAGAGTAAAGACAGATTAATACAGATGTTTCTGAAGATAACATTAAGCACAGCATTAAGAAGTTTATCTCTTTTGGTTGTAAACACAGAACCACATTCTAAAAATCTGCTTTCCAAACTAGGTGACTATACTTAGTACTCGGAAGAAGCCACAGTGAAGTTTTTCTTTCTTTACAATGTAGAAATATCTTCGTTTTCTTAACATCTAACGTGAAAACATAGTCTATTGTCAGACTTCAATGCAAGATGTTAAAAAGGAAGAGATGCCTTTCCTAATGACTGCTTATTATATTTGTAATGATAAAATGGGAAAAAAAGTGTTGACTATTATTAAAATGAATTAGCATTATTTTAGGCTAGTTTCCAAAGTATGGAAGTGGATTTGAACCCCACTCTGCTACATAGGAATAGTAGAACAAAATCATGCTTTGAAGGCCTAATGTTTTTGAAGCTGACACAGGGCTCCTTTTCAAATAATAGACTCTTTMTCTCCTCCCAGTGTTGGTGGGATATCCAGTTGCTCTGCAAATGCTTTAAGGTGTATTAGGAATGACATGCGAAATTAATGAATGCTGATGAATGAAGGCATTGGGGACCCAGCTCTCAAGCCTACAATGGACCTCCAATACTTGCAGATCATGTTTTGTAATATATATATTCTTACTGACTCTATTAACTAAAGTGGCTGAAAATTAAAGTGAATATGAATGGTATCTTTTCAGTGTCTCTGATCCAATTAACATATATTGTATACTGCAGATATATCTGTAGATATGCTAAATAAGATATTTTCATATTGGTATAGAGTGGCGCAAAGGATGAAGCAAAAACATGTTTAAATTTCGTAATAATAGAAATACATATTTTATTACAGAACATAGGGTTTGCTGGCTTTTTTTGAAGTAATATATTGAAAAGCAAACAATAATGTTCCTRCTACTTCAGGAGTGGTAAGGAAAGGTATTTTGTGTATTGTTTTTTGTTAGATAAATCATCTCTGTCAAATGTTGTCTTGCATAGTTGCACTTTAAAAAAATATTCAAATATTCTGTTGACTTTTTGAAACTTTTTTGGCAATACGAGGCTTTCCATTTATTTTGTCTGTTGTTTAACCGTTTTTTGTGTTTATTTTCAAAAGCACTTGCATTCACTATTCAGGGAATTCAATAGAATTCTAATAGGAACTGCACATAAATAACTGCAGAAATCAATGCTTCAATTCAGCCAAGAGTTTTTTGTGACTTCAAAAGCCACAAGAGCATTTATTATTAGAAACATACAATTGACTTTTCTTGTATTATCATTTTGCATAGTGATTTGGATTTTACTACTACAACAAGATGTTTGACAGTTTCATTTGAAAATGAMGTATTTATATTCTGCATTCTGAAACAGTATAATTTTTTCTCCTCTAAAGCAGTATTTGTACTAATTTGCATGTTCAACTCTGTGCAAATTGTCAGTGAAATATTCACTGGTAAACTTTTACTCAAAGATCAACAACTGTTAAACATAGTCTCCCATTCTTCTATTGTAATGAAAACATAAAAGAAATCTTTAAAGAATAGAGTTGTTTAATTTTTACACTTCCAACTGTATTTACAAAACTCTTTCACAGAATGAAAAGCATATCCTCTCCTCTGAAATGCTCCATTTTCTCAGTATAATGACCACAGAAATAAGTAGCATATCATAGCACAGGGTTGTCTTGGAAGTACATCCAGTTTTTTGTATCCTCATTACACCTCAGGCTAAATCAGCTGTAACAATCCCTTTAATCCTTAAGTTATTAGATGTGTTGCAGAAAGTGAGATGGCATTGAAGAAAGTTGTTTCAGCACACTAGAAGCTTCAAAGAATCTTTAGAAAACATTTTTTTTGAACAGGCAGAAACTGTTAACAAGACGATAGGACATGAAACACAGCACGCTGTGCCTTCAGTAGTGCTTGCTGCCTTGTAGATGGACCTCTCGAGTGCTGTGGCTTTTGGACAGCCTTTGCATGCACTTTCAGACAGGTAGTAGTGTAGTTGTATTGACTTGAGAGGAGAGCTCATCCAGAGAGGAGGAGGCTTAAGTTCTGGCTGTCAGGAGAGTACTCGTAGATTAATGAGTTCTTCTGTGTGTACATGTGTGTGTACATGTGTGTATGTATTACAGACAGTTAGAAAAATAAAACAAAGTTACTAGTAGGGGCTTTTAGGTGACAACAGTCTTACCCTGGCCTTCCAGTCTTCAAAATCTTGCTCAGTAGCCGGTCTGGCTCTGGGTGAGGCAGATGCAGCTGGTGCCAGGAGTTGGTGCTGAGATGTGGACCAGTAGTTTCATCCTCATGTACCTTGTTGTTTAGCTCAGTTGGTTATAGCATGGTGCTGCTAATGCCAAGGTCACGGGTTCAGTCCCCGTATGGGCTATGCTGAGGGTTGGACTAGATGATCTCCAGAGGTCCCTTCCAACCTTACCATTCTATGAGTCTGTGATAAACAGGTGCTACAATGTTGCATACGTATTTTGGAACTTGACAGGAAAAGCATTTCTGGCAGTCGGGTTGAGAGGTGAGGAAGCATAGACTCTCTAATTCGTCTCTCTGCTCACATTTGGAGTGGAAGGACTACACAGGTGAAACTTCTACCACACCTTGAGAAAAGTTTTAATTGTGGTGAGGGGGAAGGGAGACACAGTAGTGCACGATGAGGAGCAAATCTAGTAACGCAGGTAATGCCATACCTGCAGTTGTGTTCATGTTTAACAATTTTGTTTTCACTTGGACTTGTATGCATTTAGGGTTTCAGTGCTTGTCATAGTGTTATCTTAAAAAAAAAAAAAGGAAGTAAAGACAGGCCTTCTGCTGGTTCCTCAAAGTTCTTTCCCTTTGCCTGTTATCACTTCTGTCTAATTCAGATTGCATTTGAGTCAGCTGCTTTCATCTTATGTCATTCAAGCATCCACAAAGTTAGTATGCTAATGTCTGCATTTGAGCTGACTGATAGGTACAGCAAAACCTATCTTCCTTC
Source organism: Rhea americana (assembly GCF_003343005.1). Classification (NCBI taxonomy): domain Eukaryota; kingdom Metazoa; phylum Chordata; class Aves; order Rheiformes; family Rheidae; genus Rhea; species Rhea americana. Next base: position 3,968,012 of record NW_028186457.1, read on the forward strand.
TATCACTGCAACATGAAGCTTCTTTTATTTTCCCTGGCTGTTCAGCATTTACAAATACAAAATAATAGAATGTTGCTGGCATAATTTATAAGTTTAATATCTGAACCTTATGAAACGTGTTTATTCGTGAAACACTCTGTAGCCTTTCCTGCATTCTCAAAGGTACTTCATATTTAACTGGTATACCTGCCAGAGTGAAAGAAATAATAATGGGCATCTAAAAATGGTCATTTTGCTGGGGAATCTTTGCTGGGGACAAAAAACTCTTTGAGATTTGTCTGAAAGCAAGTATTCCTATATTTTTTGGATTTGTGGGTCTTCTACTTCTCTATGAAACCCGGTTGATGCCAGTAAACAAGCAGGCGAAACAGACCTCCCGTTTGTTTCTTGAAGCCCTGGGGAGTGTCATGCGGCTCCTTGCACTGCCTCTGTTACTGTGGCCAATCTCAAGTATTTCAGGGAAAAGAGAAAAACGTCTGCAAATTGTTATGAATGGAGGAAGGAGAAAAGAAATGGAAGAGACGGGGCAGACTGGAGAAGAAAGAGTCTTCCTAGCTCTTGCAGGTGATTGCCAGAAAACCTGAAGCATTGAGTGAGTTAAATGTTATTGACATGGAACAGCAAAGACTTTGTTACATGCTTGTTCAACCCTGGGTAAGGACGAGAAGACTAACACTCAAAGCTTGATACTGCACCCTAGAGTTCCTAGCTCCATGATTGCTCCGTTGCTATTATGTCATCCTTTCTGTCAAACATAGTGTCTCAAACTGGGTTAGATTCCTCAACCACTCTGGTTATAGAACAGATGGTTAGAGACAAGAATACACTCCCAAATTTAGATTAAATTCTTTCCTGACCGCTTTATATTTACTGTATTTTGTACTCATCGTTCCTTTTCCAGAAGCACTTATTTCTCTTGCCTGGACGGTCTGTCTGTCCTCCATATCGTTATTTTTTTTTTTTAATATCTAATCAGGATCTTAGGTGTTACATATTAAGCTTGTTAATATTAATCAGCTGTGTGTGTGTGTATATATATATATATATATATATATATAATTAATCATGTTTCGATATCCTTGAAGACTATGGTAGCTCTACCCTATTTTTACCATTTCCAGTGAAGTAATCTGAATTCTTTCTGTATTTTATCATTATCATGCTTTTCAGATATTTCATTTTGGTCCTGCTTACCTCTTGGCTCTCTCTAATTGATCTACATTTTTTTTTTGGATGTTTGAAATCTAATGTATTTGAGCTTTTGCAACACCAAGCAGCATGGGAGAGCTCATTCATGTATCTTGTAGACAGTGCTTCTGACTATGTGTCCTTACATGAGGAATTCCTTCTGTAAAGCAGCATGACATAGTTTATGTTGGTATCTTATGATCCACCAAAAATACTCTTTCCTTCCCTCTTACCTTCTTTAGGAGTCTCATCTGCAAAATTGCTGTCTAATCAGTTGGTATGCTAGTTTATATTTTTGTAGTTGATTATGCCTGCTTGATAAAGTACAGAAATTGTCTGAGCTTCTGAAGGATTTGTATGGTTTTCAAAAATAGTCTTCTAATGAAATTTTTAAGAGTAAATTTTAGTCTTACAGTCTGAAAACACTAAAGGCACTTTAAAGAGTATTTTTCCCCTTAATTTCCACATGTGTAACTGGGAATGAAGTGGATCTTACCTGAATTCTGGTAAATCGCTAGATACAATGCCCATGAGAAATTATTTAAAGGTGAAAATGATTGGGATTAGTACAGAAAGCATAAATCGGATCAGAAGCTGRCAAAAGGGAAGACTGCAAATGACTATATTGTAAGAGCAACCAACAGGATGGAGAGAGATTATTAGCAATGTTCTTCAAAACTCAATCTTGAAATTAATCCTGTTTTAGTATGTTCATTAATAACCTTGATGCAAGAATTTTATCCATCCTCACTAAAAACTGCAGAAAACACAAAGTTTGGTTAAAATCCTGATATTTCAGAGGACTGGACTATCCTGTAAGGAAAATAAGGTAACTCATCAAAAAATTGATGCAGCTTAATAGTAGAAAAAGTCAAGTGTCTAAGGAGTAGGAGCATTTCTTTGAGTTTAACAATCTTGAATTGGTAAATAGGAGAGGGATTTGGGAACACTGATCATAATGCAAGTGACAGCTCCCAGTATGAAGCGTGAACAAGGGTAGCCCAGTGATTAGTTATCAGCAGTTCACTGCCAGAAGAGAATACGCCTAATACTTTCTGCTCGCTGATCTGTGGAGTTCTGTTGGCTAATGATTTTATTGCTGACTTTGTAACAGAAGAGAATTGAGGCTTGCGTGTGTCAAATTTTGCTGACAACACCAGCTAGGGTTGGTYGCAGGTATGTTGGAGGAAAAAATTAACTCAGAATTTTTACTCAGTGTTTTGTAAACTTGTTGAGATAAAGTAGGGTGGAATTTGTTAATGTCTGTAGAACACATTTTAAAAAACATTTTATTAGAAAAGTATTTTTTTTAAGAACTACGCCAATCTTTTTTAAAAGCTTGGACGGTTTGTCTTGCACAACTGTGTTCCAGACTTCTCTTAGGTTTATATGAAAATACACTGGGAAGCAAATAGCCTTCTTTAAGAGTTTTGCAACACATTACTCTTCACAAGGAATTACACGAATCAAATTCCGTTTTGTAAGACACGCTCACAATTTAAATATTAGATTACTGTTAAATTCAGTTTTTATATTATCCGTAGATTATACTGATTTACTGGGTTTATGCCAACGGACTGAAATAATGGCCTCTTACTTCAGGAGACTTGTGCTGAAATCAGCAGAGGTCAAGAGAAGTGAACTGTGCTGATTCTGCCCCCATTTCTCTCCAAAAGAGAGCTGCTAGTCACAGGGCACTGGGACAGACAAAAGGCTGATCAACAGGAACATCTGGATCCGGCTGCCGAATAGCCCACTACAGTAATACAACTAATTGCAGTTCATTCTTAACTTTTTTGTTCTAGTTCAGATTTAGAGGGTTTACAGAAAGATTATCAGTCTCTTCCTGATCTTTTTATAAACATTGGAGGGGGGAAAAAGCTGAAAGGGGGGCGGGAACCCTATTTCTGAGCAAGCAATGTAATTTTAATTATTGTGAGGAATTGATAATGTACTGTGGAGGCTTTGACACATCTGCTCYATGGTCGGATTTGGTAGGTCATAAACAGTTTTTTTTCAGTGTTTCTGGGAAAGTAGTTTTATATACTAGCCTGAGCTCAAATTGTTATTCATGTGCCAAGGCAAACTGACTGTGTGTGTTTTAAGCTTTAAGCAATAGAATGCTTCTGATGKTTTGTGTGTCAGTGTGTGTTGTGTATAAAAACAGCATTTCTCACAAAGAACTTGTGTGTTTTTGGTTAAATACTGAGGAGTTTTTCGTTTATGGTTTTTGTTGCTGTTTGTGTTTTGTCTCMTCTGAGTTTACTTGAGTAAGAAATACTGCAGTGTAAAAAAATGTGTGGCATTTGTCTACATAGGAAGTTCTTTCTTGTAAAGTAAAGGCATTTTAACAGGTAAAATTAATATTTCCAAACTTTYGTTGTGGACATGCAGATTCCATATTGAGTGTCTAATTGGCCTTTGATTGAATTCTTCTAATAAAGGCAGTCTTACTGTCGAATAAAAGGGATCCTATTTTGGACTATGTTAGGGAGAAGGAAGGAGGGAAAGAAGATGTGCTAGAGTTTGAGTAAACTGAGCACTGAACAGTTGAAGTGATTTGTCTTGAACTTTTTTTTTTAAAAAAAAAAAAACTTTTTCTTCGCTAAGGGAAAATATCACCTGGAATCTTTTATAAATCTTAAGCCTTAATTATCAAAGTACATGGAAGCACAAAATATCAACATGTGTAGAACATAGAACAGGTAAGAAGGAAAAAATTGTATGATTGTGAAAGTTCTTACATGACTTGGGCTGCTAAGCTCTTAAAGCAGTTCTGAAAAGTAATTTTAAAATTATTTCAGCGTCTGAATTCCTGCTTTCGTTTTAGAAAGGAAGCTTGAGTTTTTTAAATCAGTTAAATGCTTCTGAATGCTTCATTTGCCRTCTAAAAGCCATCTTATGGTTTGCAACCTAAGCTAATTGAGCTGTCAAGGAGATAGATGAAGCTAAAAATATATAGGAATCTTAATACTTCTCCTTTCCCCATCCTCAATTACACACTGGCTACTGTGTATAAATAATTTTCTTCTGGAACAATTATTGTTCCAAGAGCCATACTAATGCCTAGCCTAGTCCTTTTTTGGAGTACATCAGYTCAGCCACAGCTGATTTAGCTTGTGTCACCTCAGCTCTTCTGGTTGAGCACAGCAGAAGCACAGCCCTTCCTTGGGCACTGTAAACCTTCTGAAGCAAAATTCTGTGTGGATGTACAGATAGACAGGCTCCTATGTGTAATTTATAATGAAATTATTCTAAATGTTYCTAATGCTTTGCCTTGTCATAGGAATGTTTAGATTCATGGACTTAAGAGTTGTGTTATTACATCAGAACCTTTCTGAACAGTAATATCAATACATCAAGGCTTTCATTTACAAAGTTTTTGGCCCGTATCATTGAGAAGAAAAGCTTGTGTATGGCTGATGCAGTTCTCCACAGCTATACAGAGCCTGCAGCAGCTTTTACAAGTGGATTGTTTCATCCTTTTTAACGGCCTTTGCTCTTCCAGTTCCAATGTTACCATCCCAGTGCAGTTCTTTATTGTGATCTCTTGCTGTAGCCAGGATGAGACAGGTTTTTGTGAGGTAATGTTGGTATGGTCTGTTTTGGAGTAGGGAATGAATCCCTATTTTAATGATGATCACAGAAAAAGAAAGAGCCCAGTCAACCCAAAAAACTAGCATACTGCAAGCCTTCTGTGGATATCTAAGATTATTATATGGAAAAGCAATGATTTGAAAACATTAACCTGTATGCCTCTGTCTATGGCCTTGCTTAGCTGTTAGTTGTTTCTCCTGAAACTAATAGTTTAAGTCACTGCTGATGTTGGGCAATGGTCTTTCGACCAGCGTGATGCAACGGGAAGGAYTGCAAGGAGAGGTCAAGATCTAGGATGCTGCATACAAATAATTGTAAGAAACAAATGATAATGGCAGGAACTTAGAAAAAGGAAGGAACAGATTCAGCTTTATCCTTTCCTTCTGCTGTTTCCTGATTTCTCCTCCACCTACAAATGGTCCTATATGCAGGTCTTTAGAGTCTATCCTTGTACGGCTAAGTGGTATTTTCATGGAGGGGGAAGGTGTGTCACAGCAGCTAGATAAACAACTTGGCCTTGCCTACCCGAGGTCCCCCAGTGCCTCAGAGTTAAAAGTTTCATAGCAGTGATACTAGGTGCACCTGCATAAGGGTCCTCATAGCACAGCATCTTTAATCTTTTCTGTATTTTCATACAACAGAATATACTGTTTTGTCTTTTATTTGCAAATGTAACAATTATTTTCAATAATAGTTTCAATATTTTCAAGTTAATCTATTGAGACTTAGRCATCTGGAGTTTATGGAAAAATAGTTGTGAATTAAAATCTTAGAATTTAGCTATATTCTAGCAAATAGAAAAACTGAACACAAAATAAGAAATCTAAGTGCAGGTTTTTGCTAGAGCGACTAATTATAAAAAAGTGTATCAATTACAACAGGAAAGTCTGTCTTTTGGGAAAGGTCTACCAAAGTCATTGCTGAAGATAAAATCCAGTCTTTCCTGAGCTGCTTTGTGTGATTGTATGCCAAAGATGATACGCTAAAGGGATCAGAATTTATGCAAAGTTCTTTGGGATTTAAGGATTGGGTGATATCTGAAGAAATTTTTTTCCTGAGTTATGTAAGTTAACCTTTCTTCTAACAATTTCTTTTGTTTATATATTATTCGTCTTTGTTTATTTATATTGTCATCATTCTTTTTTTTCCCTCATATACTGGTCATTTTTCATACCAAGGGGAGAAAAATTCTGTATCGAAACAACTGGCACAATAAACTCCAGATAAAGCACCTGAGTGCCATGTTGGATCAGACTAAAGATTCAGACACAGGAATCTGACAGTGATTAATAACAGGGAAAAGTATAAGCAGAAGGCCATGTTTAAAGTGAGCTTTCTTGGCATAGCTACGTAATAACTGATTTATAATCCAGTTGTTTATTTTCRCTTGTTTTTAATATTGTTGGTACTGATGACTACAGCCTTTATTGTGTCGAAGGTATAACTAATTTTAAAYGTGCATCGTAAATCAAAATACATCTCCCGTTTCTTTCAGAAAATTAAGTGCTGGACTGAAAAAGGAGGCCACTAGTATGTCATCTTTTAAATAGAGTGCATTTTGTAAGGTTTTGCATTCATTATCATCCCAAAAGTAAGAACAAGCATAAATTTGAAATTGTGTGAGGATCATGTTGTTAATACATACGGCATGTAACTATTATAAAAGACCTTATTCTAATGCCAGTACTTGATAAGAACAGCGAGAGATACATGACCAGTGTGGGATGTTGCCACTGACTCACTGTGTAATGACAGGCAAATTACTCAGTTTTCTGCATCTCATTCTCTTCCTTTATAGATGAGAAATATTGTCTCTCYCTAAAGCTCTGAGATCTTTGGATAAAAGGAGATTTTTTTTTTTGTACGCCTACTGAGTATATAAATTTGAAGTGAGAAAGCATAGCAAATACCAGGCTCTATGCAAATCTTACCAATACAGACGCAGCGTGGTGGAGTCTTGCTGTTCATTATGGATTTTATTAAAGCAACCTGTGCTCATGAAGTCCTCGGCAAAGCACAAGCAAAAAGAGGTGTTTAGGTCAGGCTGAGTACTTGAATCTGTGTTGTGTTTTACCATTTTTATTTGTATTATCTGTACAGTTAAGTACAGCTTCAATAAAACTTCTGATCTGCGTTGATATCTACCATTTGGTTTTCTTTGATACACCAGGCATTGTAATGCTTCCAGATGAAATAATATAGTGGGCATTTTAGAGCTGTTTTCCCACAGTCGTCTTCACCCCTTTCTTGTTGTGTCTTTGGCTGTTTTTTATCGCTGAACCTTTTCTTTCATGTTTTGGGAAGCTTAACTTTTCCAGAATCATCTGCATTAACGTTACAGCCTTAATCTTTTCTGTGCCACCTCCTGAAAGAAAACACAAGTTAAGTGATTCAGACACCACAAAACAAATCACATGCCACTTGTTTCTTCCCAACTATTCCTCACTATCGTTGTTTGCTCTATTGCCTGTGAGTCCTTGTGTGTTTTGTGATGAGAGGGACCTAAATAATGCAGGAGATTTTAAGGGAGTCAGTAGCAGTTAAGTACAGAAATGATGTGACAGTTTSAGGTATATACAGAAAAAAATGTTGCATTTAGCTGAAAAATGTGAAAAGAGGACCATTACTTAAGCATTGATACGTGGATGTAAATTTAGCTTTGCATGTTGTTTTTTAATAAATTCTGTCTTATTTTGTGGTAGTCCATGAATAGCTGTGAAGGTGGTAAAGGGTATATGAAATTTCTGGTCTCTAGTGCTTCTTGGAAGAGTTTGACTTCTCTGTATCTGCATTTACCTTTCTGTATCTGATTGTCTCTCTGTTTTTGCATCTTTCCTTCTGTTCCGTTTATCATCGTTCTTTGTCTTTTTTTAATTTGCTGACTCTTCTCAGACCTTTTTTCATTACAATAAGTGCCCACTTTGTCATAAAAAGTCTTCATCTCATCACTTACTGTAGCTAACCCCATTTTATCTGACCCCAGATTCAGTGAATGTGCAATCCTGAATTTCTCTTTCTATGTTTTTGCCCACTTTCTCTCTCCCTTCCATTCTTTCAATCTTCTCTTGAAATTGCTTTTACCAAAATAAATGCTCTTCACCTGGCTGTATGTTAATACCTTAACTCTTTCCCTCCTTTTTTATTCTGTGCTGTTTCTTGCCTCCTCAAGCTTAACATTGTGCTGTTTCTTGCCTCCTCTAAGTTGATTTGGGGAGAATTGCTGTTGAAACGGCCAGTCCAGCTCTGTGAGAGCGTAGGTGTATAGTCGTACTGCTTCCTGAATTGAATTTAACAAATATGTGGTTTCAGAGCAAGGATTTTTTTCCACTGATTCAGGTGAAAAGCAGTTTGGGGAAAACAAAGCAGTTTGCCATTGGCTCAGCTGATGAAAGAGCTGCATAACCCCAGATCCCATAGGCCAGTTGAATTGTGATCGGGGATTATAGCTCTCAGCTATAGGTTTAAATGCTTTTGCACCTAGCAGTGCAGCAGGAAGCAGCAGCTACTCCCTCCCTCTGTGGGCACTCACCATCCTCCCTGTGCTGCCGTAGTGCTTGTGCAGCTGCGCTGTGAGCCGTACAGGGGAGTTGGTCTGACTTGAAAAATACTTTTGCCAGAATTTGGTTGTTTTTAATTCCTCACTCTGGTTTACCATAGGGCTGTGCAAATGGCTATGTCAGCAGTAGGGAGAGGATGATGCAAGGCTGGGAATGAGTGGCCAGGCACAAGAGTAGGTCAGGAATACTGCTTTAGGTGGCAGTGCCAAGTTATGTCAAAATAAAGACCTCATCAGAGTAAAGCCTAATCATCTCTGACGTGATCACATCCTACTTCTTGAAATCCTGATCTCTGCTGTTTTTTGCTTAATCTCTTTCCTTCTCCCCTTTATTGTTTAGGATGTTTTGCAAAGTTGCTTGTTCATCTCTTCTTGTTGGAAGTGATCAATAACGATGTCAGTAGAAGCCTCTGTTTCTCGGCRTACTCAGGAGGTGAAGCCTAACATCCCGCAGGCAGTGTTGATAAACTGTATTTAAACCATTTGGGCGGTACCATCATTTGGAAATACCTGTTAAATATTTAACATAAGGTTTAGACTGGTAAGCTGTTGGAACTGGATTCATATAAATTGYGAAAGGGTTGTTTAAATTGGCAGTTTTCTAAAGCAACTCAGTCTGACACGCGTATAGCGTGAAATATTAAAAATTCAAACCATTTTGTTCGAATTAATAGCAAGAAAAAAATTAATATAACCTTTCTGCTTTCATAGCTTCTTTTCAGGGAAGACAACATCTCTTCCCAATAAGTAACTCTGTTTTTATGTCTCTGAAATCACAAGATGATTTTTGTCTGTAAGCAAGTGCACTAAGTAATTCCTCTCTTTTCCTTAGTCTCTAGAATCGCACTTTCCTTAGTCTACCATCTAGTTATTGATAGCAGTGTAAAAGTGTTTCTGGGGGAAAGGTGGGAGGGGAGTTGTTTGCATTACTCTATAAAGATTAGACTGGATTCTGAAATGGTAAAATATACATTTGATTTTAAGCTATTTACAGGGCTGGGCATTTCAAATCAGGCTCTAGATGTAGTCCCCGAAAGAATACGAATTCACGTCTAAATCCAATTCTGCGTACAYCCACAGTGTCAGGTAAAAAGATATTCTGGCTGGATGCAAGCCCATGTCTAATAGTACATCTATATGCATTTAAATCTCAAAGTGACTCAGCTAACACAAAAACATCTTTCTGTTGTTCTTCAAAAGTTGAAGTAAATTACATTATTTCTGTTCCTTTACATGCTCATAACTTGGAAAAATGTAACAGAAAAGGCAGTGTTCTTCAGCAGCATGATATACAGCATTAATACAGAATTTCAGCTGCTTTTGGCTTTGATATTGGCAAATTCTTTCAGGGGGGAATGATACTAATTACTCTCTAGTCAATCAGATGAGCTATAGCTCATAGTGTTGTCTGRGCCTTCTCTCTGGCTTTCATAATCCTAGTTACCAACCTTAAATTTCCTTTCGCTTCTAGGACAAAAGCGTCAATCTTTGGTTCTTCCAAAGATCAGCCAGTAAAATAAAGAAAAAATATGAGTTTAACCCCCAAGCAAACAGCACAGGCTCTCTCAAACTATAAATGACTACTTCATTCAGTATTGCTTTTTTCAGCAAGTAGGTCATCTTCCAAACTTTAATACTGGGATTTGATGCACTGCCCTGATGAAGGTGAATTCCTGAATTATAATCTCTTAAAATATAGCCCCAAAATTCAAATGGAAAACAGGCTGCTCTTTCCCAGGTAGAAATGAAAATAAAAGTCTTTTTGTGCATTTCTGTCCTGTGATCCCTACATGTTCTCACCGAAATATCACCAGGGCCTTATACTCACGTGTGGTCTCACAGGTAGGATCCCATGTCATACGCCTCATGGTGCTCCCCGCGTTGAGCTCCTARCATCACCTTCCTCCCGTTCTCAGTAGTCATGCAATGGCTCTTTAGCCTGCGTCTTTCCTGCACTGCTGTGATCTCGCAATAACATGTAGCCTCCTGCAAGCTCTTCCATGAGCCCTTGGACGCTTTCCTCTTTCTTCCGCTGAAAAGAAAGCACAGTTTTCATTCTACTTTGATTCCTGAGGTGATATTTTCTTGAATTGTTGCCAGCTGAGATAGTGAAGAAGTATTTTTGTTACCTAAATGTTACTGTCAAATAGTTAGTTTTGTATTTCTAAATTGTTGCCTTGCCTAGATTCTGTGTACTTGCCATGAACAGCATGTTTATTCTGTAGTTTTCCTGAAAACGGGTATTCAGGTGAAGTCACTCTGATCTCCTTGAACACTGGTATTGTTATGTTGGAAGGCAATTTTACATTCTCTTAARTTTCAATCCTATTTGATGTAATACTGAGAACAGCTGCTTGTTGAGGCCAACAAAATTGGAAAGACAAACTAATACCAACAGTAAATTTCAGATGAATGTTTAAACAACTGTAATTTTAAGATCTTTTGCATTGCTTGTGGTTCAGATTAAAAAATTATCAAGATACAGCCCATAGGATTTCCAGCTGAGATGTAAAAGTCAGGTTTGTGGTATTATTGAAACTTAAAATTTAATGGTGGTATGGCTAATCCTACTCCAGCTACCACWATCTTTCTATATCATGTTTCAGAGGAGTGTTATAGCAAGCTTACAAAATGGCTTAATAGAGTATACGATGCTACCAGTATTAGTAGTTGCTAATAGATGCAAGTTACATTCATGTAGTGACCTCCAAATACCAGAGATGCTTGCCTGTAGCATAGTCTATATATCTTAAAAAAAACAAGAACACAAAACCTACCACAAAGTATGCACAAGCTGTGGGTTTGCGTATCTGTGCTCTTCGGTTACTTATTTTGGATTTCTTGAGAGCTAGATGAGATTTTTCAGCACTTCCATAAGCTCTGTCAGCACTTGTTCAGTCTAGTTGGCACCTCTTGATCTCTCTATTTTTTTCAGCAGATTTTCTAAGAGAAAGGGGGGTGATCTATCACTGTGAAGAAATTCTAATTTGTGTTTCTGTCTGTATACTTCCAGAGGACAGATGTCCATGTCTGCTATTAAATAGCGTTTGTGTTCCATCCTTCTTAAATAATCAGAATAGATGCTACCAACCTACATTCCTGTTACTAGCAGACACAGTGCTGCTTACTGGTTTTACATTAAATAGCTGTGAATTTTGCAGTTCTGGGTTCCTTCTTTCAGAATTTCTGAAGAGTTCATTCCAGATTACTCATATTCTTAAATGGTCAGAAGTTTCCTTTCTTTGAGAGCTTTCTGGGTGACCTTTTGATGAATAAACATGCTGTGTTGGCCCTTGGAGGGTGGGAGCTACTTTTCGAAAGGAGGAGGTGGGTGGTGGTGGTGGTAGAAATGTAGGAAACAAACTCCCTGTGACAGCATTTCGTATGGATGTGCTCTTTGCCGTTTCCTCCTGTCTCTGGCAGACTTCATGGCGTGCTTGCTCTCAACATTGCCAGAGCTTCCTGACAACAGCTCCTGAAGCTGCAAAGCACAAGGTTTGTTTCATTTCTTTACTCTGAGCAGTTAAAACTGCAGAGGAATACTCAAATATTCCTCTGCTTCCCTTCTGAGCAGCTCTGCCGTTGCCTAACGCTGAGGGCAGGGCGGCACGGTGTGTTTCGCTGGTGGCAGGTAGCGTTCCCAGCACGCTGCTTCAGTTCGCTGGACTGCACGATCGAGCTATCCTGTTGGAACTGGGTCTCTTTTTTTTTCTGTCTTCACAGGCTCTAGTTTTTGGATCTGCCAGCCCTGACTCCAGATCGGGGAACGCTTTCCAACTCTGGCAAAGCTGGGACTACCTCTTAGATGCTTATTGGACTGTGAAGAGAATCACAGATCTGTTTAATCTCTTTGCAGCTTCCTAGAGCCAAGGAGTCTTTTCCAGTGAGAAGTAATAGATTGCTGTGATCTTCTTGAGAGCTAAAGAAAGAATTMTATGTTGTTTATTGCATCTTTCCACAGAAGATATTTAGTTTTCTTGGCAGTTCTGAGACTATTGAGAGCCGTGCGATATTAGCAGTCCATTTCATGAACAGTTCTGTATAATCTTACAGAGATAGTTAGTCAGTCTTTACCAAGCCAKAGAAACAGATATTTGCTGAAGTGTACTTGCTCTGTAGTCAGCATTACAGATTTAATCTAATGCCATAAGGGTAATCTGGACTCTGTCAGCTGGAGTGCTCTCCTTAATCATTACACAAATACTATGTATTCAGATCTCCTTTGTATGCTATTAAAGAGTCCAATTTCTGTAATGACTTCCAGATTTATTGCTATGTGATAGAAAAGGGTCTCCTCCATTTCATAGGCTGAATTTATTTTCCTCTTGACAATACAGCAAGCTTGCTCATCCCTGTCAAGGATCTACTAATCATATGAGAAAGGACTTTTCTGGGAGAAGAGCATTACATTGCTATGGATTGTTTTCTGCTTGGTGCCCTTTGAATCTTTATGAACCTTCTGGGCTACCTCCTACACCTTTGTTAAGGTGAAGCTAGTTGCTAACTCAGTTTATCACTGCATGTGATGAATGCAGTGATGAATGAAATTCCTAAGGACCCTATTTAAGATGCTTCTTGTAGTGAAAGAATTGGTCCTCCAGTGGGACTGAGTCTGATCTATGACATTCTGATGAAAACTTCTTCCTATTGAGAAAGATAGTAATCACCCCCTGCCCATGAAGATCACCATTGCTTGTGGGACACTAGTATTTTTGCTTGAGGAAAACACCTCCTCTAGGCATCTGCAAGAGAGGGAGGAAGAGCTTCATTCCCTCCTCTGAGCACGAGGCTAAGGTGTAGAGAGATGCTCTTGGGCAGGGCAGGACTGCAGTTGCTTTCGAGGGAGATGGACTGTGCTTTAGAGCTGCCTTTAGTAGAGTGTGCACAAGAAAAGGAATTTGAAAATGTAAGAACCTAGTTATTTCATTTCTTTGTTAACATGCACATTTCATATCCTACTGTGTCCCTTCTTCTTCAGCGCTTTAATTTTGGAATGTTACAGGTAATAACTTCAGAAGTGCTTCAGCTGTGTTAGACAGCATATGTGAAATACAGTGAAAACAAGCCTGAATTAGCAGGGTCAAGGTATCATTAGAGGAGGTGCGTATGGAAAGCACAACGTAAGGAATTCTAGTGACTAATAAATAATGCCTCTTTATCTGCTCAAAATTAGCAGGGAGTATTTTTGAATAACTTTAAGGTAATGCTAGGGTTAGTGCAACTTGGAAAAAGATACCTAAAATAACCTGAAAATTAACTAAAATAAAACTAATAAAACCATTTTATAATGGTTTATAATTTATAGGGTTGTTTATATAAGACTTCTCAAATTTCCTTATCTAAAACCCGAGAATGTATCTTCTTTGCAAAACTGCAGCACTTTGGAGGACTAATGTTTTTCATAGGCAATATAAATAAAACTGTGCTTCTAAGATAATATACTTATTAGGTATTAGCTAAATAGCTTTTAGCTTACCCAAGTCTTTTTTTAAGATGCTGTCTCATAACAAAAGTTGCATAATAATATTATTTTTATGATACTGTGTCTTTACCTTTAAGAGCTAAAAATAGTAGTTCTCTGTATCAAGCAGAAGTTTCACTTTCTGTGGTGTGATGCAGAAGGCAGCAAATAGATTGCGGGAGCTGAGACAATCTTTMCTTGTTGTTTCAGCATGGCTACTGCAACAGGTTTTGAACCTGCAGCTTGTAGGACCCATGTTTGTACCTGCCTCTCCTCTGCGGAGGAAGACTAAGGCTCTTSTAAAATTACTTAATTACTGCATTGTTTAAGTTGCCTAATGACTTTTAAGGTGCTATTAGTAGCTATGTTTAAATGTCTGAAAATCAGAATTTATTATCTTAAGGATATGCTATCTCCGATGTCTGCTGCTGCCTGTTATTACTCTTGATGATAACACGTACTTGCTAAGACAAAACTCAGTGCGTTTGCTGTCAAATATTTGACATTCATAAAAGAATGGTTTATGAGTACTGTTCTCCCAAAAGTGATGTGATAGGAAATTTTTTTCTATGATTTTATGAGGGAATTGAGAATTTTGTTTTACCGCTGCAGTACTTTAACCTGATGGCTTTCTTTGTAATATCATATATTCATCCTTGGCCTTAAAAGGTCAGATTAGAATTTAACAGATTTTGAAGTTGAAATTATACCTTTGTTCTTCCTAAAATCATTCAATTAGTGATATAGGTGTGTATCTGGATAAAACAGGCTTGTTCAGCTGTATGTAATAAGCAGAAAATAGGATGCTTATGTGTATGTATTTTTTTTGGTGCACTTGTCTATACATTTGTTTTGAAAACAGTACACCAGATAAACTTTTCTTCAGGACTTCAGTCTGATAAGGGGGAAAAAAGATTAGAACAATATTGAAGGACTCAATGTTCCTTATATTACTCTTCACAACAAAAAATAACTATTTTTGCAGGTTCTGTTTTTATAGAAAACCCTGCTAAGTGGTTTGATGGCATTCCTAAGTCACCTCTGTCCTCTATTCCTAGGATGATGCATTTTWTAAACAACTGACACATTTAAAATATGTATTATCTTGTAGATTTATGATTTGATGTTATTTGTTGTAACTATCTTTACAGAATGAGAGGTAAGAAAACTTTCTTCTTTGTATTATCAACCTGATAGGACCTTTTTTGTCTATAATTCTATTCATAAAAGTAATTTCAGGTACTCATTATTGTAACTTGCGTGAATATCTCTGCAAGTCAGTGCTGATATTTTTGATACGAGCCATAGTCTTTTACTGTGACTTAATGTCAATATAAGCAAGAATAATGGAAAAATTTTAGAACTGCTTTTTCCTTCAGACAAAAACCATAAATGTCTGCAGTAAGCTTTTTAAGAGCTTTAGAAAAGTAGGCTATATTCTTCATAAAAATTACTTCATTTTGATTACTTTTGAATTTGCCCAGTGAATTGATCTTACAGGCATGGGCTATCATTTAATGGATTATTATTTATGTCGAAGGTCTCCTGCATTGCTTTTCCTTGATGGTTGGTTGTCAGTCTCAGTTCTTGCCTGTTAAGTTTTTTGTTCTTCTGTGAGGTATTCTTTGCTGATAGTTGTTCACCTCCTTGTCGTAGCATGGAAGCTACATAGAGGAGGAGGACTCGGCTGCTTCTGCCAGGAGACACTTCTCAGATCAGCCCACACCGCAGAGAAGGGATTAACAAGCAAATGCAGCTTGCTGGTTCTTTGCCTAGTTCCTGTGCAAATTGGCACTGCTGGAGGCTGATCACGCCTGATCTAATGGCAAGCTTTTTTTGAAGAACTATCTGTAAGTTTGGAATAGCTGAAACCAGACAAGTTCAAGATGTTCCTTCCTTTTACCACGAACAGTTTCTTGCACGTGGCACTATTCAGAGGGAGGCAGAAATACTAATTTGTGCTTTGTTCTTTGGGATTTTTTTTTTTCAGAGTCGCTCCTCTTCCCTCTTGGAAGCGGGAAATGAATCTGTCTCAGGACTCTGACTGTTTGGCCTCTGAGCAGAAAAAAATGCTCACTGGCCCCGAAGGTGTTTAACAGAGCAGATGATTTTACTTGCTGGCTGCCTCCCTCCTTTCTACCACCTCTGCAGAAAACACAAAAGATTTTGATTCTCTTCTCTTACCAAAAAGACAAGAAACTGGGAAACCTGAATTTGTTCTACAAATCTTTTCTTCTTCAGACATATTTGTGTTTAACACTTCTGTCATAGGACTTAAGTCTTTTTGGCTCCCTGAGCTAGGTGGAAGTTCAGAATTTGTTTCTGAGAGATTCACGTCACCACATACTGGTGCACGCCAGAAGTATGGGTCACTGAGTAAAACTATGCCTTTGAAATCCCTAACTTTTCTCCAAGACCTAAAATACTTTTTGTGGTCCTTGTAGCATTGGTGTCCCATTCTGTGAAAGGAAAGTATTTTGTTTGTACAGGATACTGAGTTTTTKCTTTGAGATTATTTTGCAAATATTATAATAGTGCAAGTACATATGCAACAAAAAAGTTAACTGTAATCTCCTGTCCAAAATCATCTGACTTGACAAACAAAAAAAAATGCCTTCTCTTACTGTGTTTGGCATGGACTGCAGTTACACCTGAGGATGCAATTGCTTCATAGATTAGAGAACTGCAGTATCATTTCCTTTCTTAATTTTGATTGTGCAAAGTTATTGCCATGCTTCTGATCGGAGTTCTGCTTAAATGGCAGCTATCTTCATAATACAGCCTATACCAAATTTCCAAGTATTAAAGCTTGGTATCATAACGTATGTTGATTTGTAGTCCTACTGAGAAGCTTGTCAGATAACTTCAGAGACAGAATTTCACACTCTGTGGAGCAGTGATGAATACGGTGGCAGAATGAGGTTTTCCTGCTTTTAACTGTTGYCTGGGCTGTTGTTATAATTGAGGAATTTAAGTTGTGAATTCCTTGTGTGCTTTTGGAAGTGGTTTGTACTGTGAATAATTTTTTTTTTCAGGTCTGCATTACACAAAAGGTATATTTTTTTTCTTGAGTACTAAATCCCTTTCTGGCATTTGTACCATGCCAACTTGGCTGAAAACAATGTGTTTACTGAGACCTGTGTCAGATCTCCACTGTCAGTTTTTCAGAGATTACTGAATGCTTCAGATGCTTACTGTTTTTTGTTACGAATTCAAAACAGGTATACAATTGGGGGATACAATATATTATTATTGCTTGAAGCACTTTTTCAGTGGAATCAATGAAGAGCCTGGGAGCGCGCAGGGAGCTGATAAAATCGCTAATTCAAACAGTCTGTCTTACATTGTCCCTAATTCGGCAGAGGTTTGGTTCCAGGTCTTGGTAATTTTAGAGTACAGCACTCTTACGTGGAGGAGCAAAGAGAGCTGAATGCAGGGAAGATTGAATAGCCTTGCAACTATCTATTTTATAACAGCCAGGGGATTATAACCATTTTGTTCAGTGACAATAGCATTTCTTAATTGTAACATAGTGGAAGAGACTATCCATTTTCTTTTTGATAAGAATTTTGTATAGCTGCTTATGATAGAARATGAATTAGTTTGGATAAAAGGCTCTTCAATCTACTGCCTCACTTATTTGACTCTAAAGAAA
Organism: Rhea americana; assembly: GCF_003343005.1. Taxonomy (NCBI): domain Eukaryota; kingdom Metazoa; phylum Chordata; class Aves; order Rheiformes; family Rheidae; genus Rhea; species Rhea americana. Next base: position 3,985,469 of record NW_028186457.1, read on the forward strand.
AAAATGATGCTGTATCTTTAATTATAATGTTAAGAAAAAATTTAGGAAGCTAAGATGCCACAGTTTCTCAAGCACAATGGAACAGCAAAATATCGTATGTACCTATTTTAACAATACTTTATTCAGGTGCAATAATTTAATGACAGTGAACTTCATTGTAGTATATAAAGCTAAATTAATCACTATATTAAGAGGGATTGGGGTCAACTTTTAGATTATTTTAATAACTGACATCTATTTATTCGTTTATTTATAGGCAAAGTAGTGGAAGAGTTGATTTGGATTTCAGTTAATGAAAGTTCAGTGGCTAGGAAAAGAGTTACCTGTGTCAACATTGTTTTCTTAAAATTAAGCTTTGTTAAATAAAATTGGTCTGTTTTCTTATGCTGCAAGTTTGAAAATGCTAACTGCGTAGATGTCTGGATTTCTGTAACAGGCTGTGGATATAATTAGATTGGCAGTCATGGTTCTGGTGAGGATTAAAAATGAAAACCAAACCCACCTCCCTGCCTGTTGGCCGAGACATGGTCACTGACTGTGTATGCTTCCAGTCTGCAGCACAACGTAGCAGGAACAGGGTGGGGGTTTGAACCCTCTTATGATTTTAGTAGCAGAGAAAGTATTTTAGCATGATGCTTTCAGAGCCCCATCTAGTTTGGTTGTTCTACAAAGAAGAATGAGAAGTGATTTGATTATTGTCAAGGTATCATCAGAGAGAGAAAACATTTTACTTTAAGGTACTGGAAAAGCAAATGATAGCTCATAGTTGCAAGCTGAAGCCAGTTATATTTGAGTTAAGAAAAGAGTAAAAGTTGAGGTGATGGCTACTTCCTCTGTTGGCTCGTTGCAGGAGGCATCTGGTAGCTTTATATCGGGGAACTGATTTGGCCAGATGAAAGTTCTTGGGCACAGAATAGAAGTGAATGAAATTCCAGACCCTGCGATGTGCAGGCAACTAAACTGGATTGGGGTTTTTTTTTTTGTTGCTTAAAAGCAATGAATGTATGGGAGAAACCATGTGATAAATAGTAGTGTGATGTTGTGGTTATAACATCCTTTTATAATTTTGTGGTACTTCCTACTTTGAATAGGCTGTTGCTTTTTAGCTTGAACACATACTAACTTTGCATATGTGCGTTTATTTTTACTTCTCAACAGTGTTTTATTCCAATTTGATCTGTGATCTATTCAATTTAGTGTTTGGTGTTAAGATGATTAACTGGCTTAACTTTGGTTATGTTCCTGCTTTTTCAATGGGAATGAAACTTTATACTTTACTGAGCCAACATGATGAAGATATGTTAAAAGCCTGCTGTTTTGCTAGAAATTAATTCCTTGGAGGAGATTGTGGAAATGGTTTTCCTACTAAACATAAATTCAGTAAAGATAAGTTACAAGTTAAATATTGAGTTAATTCATCTCAACAGTATGAAAGTTTCTTGCTAATTCTTAGTTGCTGTTGACTTCAGAATTTTTTAATTCAAAATAAAATGGTCAGGTAATTTTTCTTAATAGAACAGTTCAATGTTCCATGTTTCTATATAGAGAATGCATGCACCATACCTGGGCACTATCTAATTTGATGTTATGTTAGTAAAAAGAATCAGAGTTCTATTTACAGGTCTGAGATTTAACTGAGTGGGATGAGATGAACTGTGTATAAATACAGGATTTTGTGCTGGTGAACTTTGGTTTCATTTGGGTAGTGTGGTGTGATTCATTTTGGTGCTGTTGTGTATTTAAAAATTACTTCTTTCTAGTTTTTTTTCTTTTTCTTTTAGCTCGTCCCAGTTTTATACCTGCACTTTGTGCCTTCACATTTGTAGGTGGGAATGTAGGGACTTTTTGTTGCGGTATCTTCATAGTTAGCTTTAACAGTATACCTTTGCTTTTCACTGTATTAATAAACTGCTGCTGTTTATGTTGAATTAATTCTAAATAACACAATATCTGATTATATAAAGAAGAAGAGTTAAACTCAGTAACAACAAAAAACTTCCTTTTTTTTTTTTTCTTTCAAGTCAACTTTGATAAACCCCAATAAGAGAAATAAACCTTTTACAGAAGTTTGGATCTTTTCTTTCCTCTTGCATTACTTTTTTCATGATTGTTTTCAACTTAGTATGCTTTTGTGCAAGTGTGTGTCAGTTGAATTTGAAAAGAAGGAAATGTATACTAACAGGAAAAGCATTTTAGATAATTTAGAAATACGTATGAAGGTAATTTTTCCTTATACTCAGTTCTGTGCAAAACTGATTGCAGTTTCACAATTTATGAAACTTAATGCACTACTAACATGTGTACCAAGGCTGCAGTCTGGGTCTAGCAGTTTAAATAATGTCATAATCCCTGACTGTATGTGGCTGAGGAGTTCAGCATGCTGCAGTTCTGGAAAACTGTTGGTGTGGCTTCATGTTTCAGCGTATGAAAATTATAACTGGAGTTGTCCTGTCTTTTTTCTGGTCAAGATCTAGGAAAATTATCTTCTTTTACAGAGTGGGCTTATAAAACTTCCGAATTTGGGGGATTTAGTCCCCTTCAAAATATTAAAAAAAAAAAAAAAAAAAAAGAAAAGGAAAAAGAAGAAGAAGAAACAAACTTGTGGGGTGTTTTGTTTGTTTTTTTTCAGCTCACTTGAAGTGGCTGGGTATCAGATTTATCTGCTTATTCACTTGAATGTGAGTGATATTTTCATTGCTAAATTTATTCAAATCATTTTGAACTTGTGGTCTGCTTAAGCTGGCTTGAAAATGGAAATTATTTCCTGTTGAGAAAATCTTTGGGTAAGGGGCAGAGGAAGGTCAGAAAAATACTTGTATAAAACRGCAATATAGCTGCAAAAACGTGAAAGCTCAGGGAGGGGAGGAACACTTGGAAAACTTCAAATTTGGGATGATGTGAATGTGGCGATTCTTTTGYTGCTGAGTGAGGCCAGCAGGAAAGTGCTCTCACCCTGCAAGGAGAGGTTTTAGCCCTTGCGCGCAGACGTGCTTTGGCCTCTGGTAACAAGGGTGGACAGGAACCACTTGGGTCTTGGTATGGCAGAGCCAAAAGCCAGGGAGAGGCTGCATAGCTGGCCGCTCTGGGAAGGAGCAAGCCGGGGACGCCGAGAGCCGGAGGCACGGATGGAGTGAGGTCACCGCTCTGGGCAGCGCGGCTAGAAGACTTGGTTTGTTTTCTGTTGGAGCAAGAAGTGAAGTTGACATGAGTTTTCCAGGCAAGTAGCCAGCCAGCCATTATTTTAATGTTCCCAGAGGAAAATCAATGTGTTTGGCAAAATCAAAAATTTCCATGTGAAAATTTCTATTTTGTAGAAATGGCATTTCTGATTAAAGAATAATTTTGACGGAAAGTGTCCAATTAGCTGTATTCAGCCATATAATTAGCATCTGCTGCGTTTAAGTCTTCTGAAGATAATCTGGCTTAGGTTTAGCTACACAGACAACTTCCCTCCCTCTGTCTAATACTTCAGTTCTAGTGCCAGCCAAAATTCAACTTGAAGTTGGCTATGAGTAGACTAAAAGCTTTTTCTTAATTTTGCCAGTTTGTTTTCAGTTCATACTGCCTTCAGCTTCAAAGGCTTTACAACACAGATGCCATGACTAGAACTGGAGCTGTCAATTCAAATAGATGTTCTGGGCTTAAAGATCACGCTAYTTGCAACAGTATTGGTGTGTGGATGTTTGTGATTAATATCCAGCCCAGATATTCCTCATCGATACGTTTTCTGTTAATGTTGCCTTCACAAAATCGTTGATGAGGCTTGTACGGTGTGCAGGATGCATCATTTGTGTTCTTCTACCGTCACCCCAAAATACAATATATAACTTTCAGCATTTGGTGGTATTTCCTCTATTTATCTAGTCAGTCATCCTCACCTCTTGAAGACCAACAGTTGACCAGCAGTTACATTGACTTGCAATTTCTTTCTCTTTTTGGCTTTCTGAATTGTGTTAAAAGTCCCTCCCTTTCACAGATGGAGAAGCTGAAATTAAAATGGCTTTCTGACTTGGTAGTTTCCCGGATTTAGCAAATGCAGTCAGGCTGTTGCTTGAGTGTAGCACTGTTAATGAGCAAGAGTTCTGGAGGGATCGTGCCCAGTTACCTGTGGGCAATGGCACGTTCTCAGTAGAGGTTCTAAGACGACCGTGCTCGTTCGAATTTCTAARCGGCTTTTGATTTCTTGAGGGATGCTGTAGGAAGAAGTTGGTTTCTTTTTTGCTTTCTTAGGCAAGATATAAAATATTTCGCATTATCATCTGGTGTTTCTGGCTTTAGTCTGTCTCAACTTGCACTGAATTCAACCTTATTTTCGGTCGTTGAACAAGTAGTTCAGGCTTCCTGATTTTAGAGTTGTGTGGGAGCCAGAATTTCCTTATTTTTATGAAAAATTTGTAGGTTTATCCTAGATTAGGAATGCATTTTAAAAATTAGGACAGATTTATTTTGAGAAGTTGCCGTCAAGAAAATGTTTTGGTAATGTTTCATCGGAATCTCCATTTTTTAAAATCTTACAGCACTAAGTCATGGAACCAAGAGTAAGAGATCCACCTGTAGGWATGGGAAGAGTTAGATACACAAGTCATAGTTGTTAGGGTCATGGATTGCCATTTTTAAGGCTCTTTTTAAATTATTGGATATAATCTAATTTAAATCATTGGAGGTAGAAGTTGCTCTGAAAAACAAAAAGCTTTTTCTGTTTGTTACTGGTAACCCTTAGCCATGAGAAACCAAAGAAGCTCCAAGTATCATGATCAGACAGCTGCATGTTGGGGAAACAAGGTGGTTTTACAGCTCATCGTTGCACCGGGAGTTGGACTGGGCAAGACCTCCCTGGTCAGAAAGTGCCTTAGGTCAGTCATACAATTCAGTTGCTTTAGCTTTCTGGCCTTGGTGGTGGCTGTAATGACTGCTCAGTGCCCATCCAGAAACAACTGTGAATAATCTGTTACCTCCTCTGACCTTGTCTCTCTTCCTTGCCTCCTCTGACCTGTAAATTCACGATTTCTGTTTTCCTATTTCAGGCTTATGCTATACTGCTGTCACTACTTAAAGAGGTTGCTAGCTTCAGCAGCCTGCTCTTGTTTCTTGTTTTCTCACATCATGTTGTGCCTTTCCTAAGCTACTCTGTAAAGCTGTCACACTAACGATCCAGGTGTCTCCTGAAGATCAATGATAATTTAGTGCTTACAGAAAGCTGTGAATGCATAATGGCTTAATAGAAGGATCTCTTCTGGTTTGGTAGGGTGTTTGTGGGCATATTGCCATCATATACAACCTTTCTAGGATTATCCTCAGTTTCTGAAACCTCTTGTAAATTTAGAGGTCTTAAACCATCTTGTTCAAATGTGTGTGTGACGCTTACTTCGTAAAAGTTTTACCCCTGAATGTGACCGGCCATTGGAAGGCTGCTGGGTTAGCAGTGGTGCGGCTGTGCAGATCTGCGTGATGTTTCAGGTCTGATTGTAGTTTCCCTTTGTCACCTGTAGGACACGGAGGGTTGGTACTTGTCACCTGTYGGACACGGGCGGTTGTACTTGTGAGTAATGGTAGGTGCTCAATAGGAAGCCTTTTCCTAAAGGCATGCAAACTTTCAGCCTTTCTTTCATCGTTTGGTAAAGAGGCAAAAGTTATGTTTCTTCTGAAATATTACTGCCTTCAGGTCAGTCAGTATTCAACCTTGAACTGGCGGGATATGGTCGGAAAGAGGTTTTTGTTGTCTTTGTATTCATTCGCACTCCGACTTGTAAGGCCGACGCAGTAAAATGAGTTGAACACACTGAAATAAGATAAAAAATTGAAATCAGGCTACTTTAATTCTGGACTGGCTTAGTAGCAGACTTCTAGTGTATTTGGGTGTATTTTTTCAGCCTCTCTACAACTTGGTTCTCCATCTAGAAAACTGGTTAACAAGTGGGAAAAAAGCTTAAATTTACTGTGAAAGTGTGCTATAGAAATCCAGTGTACTTACCAGCTTGTAATGTGGTGTTTACTAAGAATAAATTTAAAACTTAAAAGTGGATTTAAAATGAACCTTGTCTAGCTGTTTGTAGTCTATATTTATAAGCTTTTTCCCTTCATACACAGATTTTTAATGTTTTCTCAAGGTATGTGTGAGCTAGAGTTCTAAATAGCAAAGATGGAAAAGTTGCTTTCTTCATGTGAAAAATGACTAGGCATAGAATGGGGGGACAAGAAGGTTCAAAATCACTGGCAATGCTGATGACATGGCTTCCAAGAACATTTTTTATTAGTAGTGCTTCTAGACTGTGCCAGTAAGTATTATAATCTCAAATTAATGACTGTTATCCTTGCTGTCTTTGTTTCCCAAAATGTTATGTTTAGGAGTGAAGGAAAGCAGGCTCCAGGCTTTCTAGCCTGTGCTATTTCACATCCAAAGCAGAGGAAGGGAGCAGCTGGATTTCGGAGAGGCTTTTCTTGGAGCGCAGGGCGTACAGCAGTTCAAACCTAATGAGTATTGACATTGAATTAGCTGGAAGCTAATTATACAGGCTTTTCTGTTAGCTGTGCTCTCCTTCTTGGGGGAAGGGAGAAGCAAGGGAGGGAATTGTCAAATTGCAAAAATTGCTTATGTTTCAGATGAAATAGTAAAGTACTACTGAAGTAGTTTGCTGTGTTCTAACGTAGATCTGTAGCCTTCTCTGGTAGGTTGGCCACTGTCCTGTTTGGGGTGACCAAAAACTCATTAATTTTTCTTGGAAAGTGTGAAGTTCTGGTAGTGGCATTATTGGGTGTTTTGTCTTGTTTGCATTTTTTAACCAGTTGTGAGTATTTGTAGTTACGTGATTACAACAATGAATCTAATTTGATATTGCACAACATGATGTTCAAAATCAAAACCCATGTCCAAAGAAGTAAATAAAAGCATTATCGAAGGAAGTGTTGGTTTAATTAAAAGAAAAAAAAAACTTTAAAATTGAGTGTAATTATTAAATTAGGTGTCAAACCTGTATAGAAATCTCCAGCCAAGCCCAATGAAACCCAGTGTACATAAAAACAAGATGAATTAACAATTTGAGAAACTTATCTGAAAAGCTGTTAATTATCTGTCACTAGCTCATATATCAGAAAATGTTCTCTTTACTCAAATGCTGATTGTGGAGGAGAGAGGCAAAATCTAACTTCTTTTTCCTTAGCTGTTGAACTTTGGGCGTAAAGATGTCAAAAACTGTCAGGTGTCTTTTAAGAAATAGTTTTTTGTGTTAGAGACTTGGTTCTGTGCCCCTGAGGAATGAGGACGTGGAAGAGGAGAAGRTAGGAGTAGCTTATCTCATTTGAATGCAGGTGAGATTACAGACAAATTGAGGGAATGTGTTTCTGTTCCTTTATTGCTCTCTCATGAGAGCTGCTTGCAGTTAAGAATTTCTTTTGCTATGCTATAGTTCTTGTATCTGTGAGGGATTTATTCAAGAAGCTCCTGGTGTCCACACCTAACGAAAGTCTAGAGGGAATGCATACAAGCAGCTGGAAATTTAATAAGTTTAGTGTAGCAGGCTTGCATATGAAGGTTCTTGCTGCTTAGAACCAGATTTTAAAGAAGGATGAGGGAAGGACTTGACTTAGGGTGGTTGAGAGACCAAAAGCTGATTAAACCCTGAACGAATATTGGGGCTGAAAAGGACTCAGCCCAGTCCTTGGGTCTCATTACTCACCAGTGAAAGAACCTGCTGAGGTTTCGGAAACTTTATCTTCCTAACTTCTAATGCCAGGGTCTCCTAATATCCAGTGCGCTTCTGACATCTCCTTGGGAATGTAGTAACACTGAATGAAACATGCTTGTGGTTAAATTGTATAGTCACTGTCATGGCTGACAGGAAAAAATGCGATATCTCTTTTTTTCCAGTGGAAATTTTAGGGAAAATGTTCACAATGAGGTATATGATTGTTTTACACAAGTGTGTTATTTTTGCTAAGCAGAAAGACTTTGAAATACACATTTTATAGATAATCATTAAACTTACATGAGTAATTGAAGATTTTCTAGAGCCAGGAATTATTAGTGATGCTGTTGACTAGAAGTCTAGCTTGTACCTGTTGGCAAAAGAATGAAAGGACCTAAAGATTAAATATCAACTTTCAAGAAACCGGGATAATTTCCATTGTTCAGTCTGTATGATCTCATTTTAAATAAAGTTTTGGTCATTATAGTTGGACGAAATTCAGAATTGTGTTATATGGGTCTATTCAATTATGAAGATGGGTACAAAGAATTTCTAGGTATAACTCAATGTTTGTTTAAAATACAATATGTTGTATTACTTCATATAAACCTTTGACATTCTCTTAGTACTTTTAATTTTTGTTTTTCCTAATTGAATCATCAGGATAATTTTAGACACTGTGGGGTCTACAGTCTATTTAATGTATTCAAGCTGTGTCACGTGATAAGGATGCAGGTTTTCTATGACTTTGGCCTGCTTTTCCAACTGTTGTGGCAAATGCACGTGCTATGTTGGACCCAAACCATTAGATAGACTATAGTGGAAGCTGGTGCCTTTTGGGTTCCTAAAATACAAACTTCTAAATAAATTGAAAAACAAGAGATATTCCAAAAGCTGTTTTTTTAATTTGGTAAGGTAGTGTGTTCTCAGTGGCTTTAGATCAGCYATAGAAAATAAGAATTGTAATGCCCTTGCATGCACATGTGTGTGCTGTGCTGTACTAAGGTTGATGTCTTCTTTGGGTGCAGCACATGATGCTTACCCTTTTAAAGAACTTTTTACTTCAGGTCAGCAAATTGATTGCACTCATGGATAAATTAAATTTAATTGCCTACTTTCTTATTTATTAAGATGGTTAAAATTGATTAGTTTATTGTAAGCTCAAGCCAATTGTCATCTTAAAACATTATTTAACATAAAAGTAGTATATGTTGCCAGAAATTCCCTTATGAGGGTTCTGTATGCTCTTTAATGCCCTAACCAAGCAAGTATCGCAGGAATGTTCTGCCCTTTGATAGGGAACACTCCCTAGAATTGCTTCATCTCTTGAAACCTGAGCTCAGGCAGGAAATGTGCAATGTTCTCCCTCCCTAGACCTGAGAGGTAAGCGGAGTTTCATTGCAGAACTTCTGTCCTTCTCCAGTTGCTGTAGCAGCACATGCTTTGGATTATTAATTCAAGTGTCTAAATATTGCTTGCTTAGCAGAAGAAGCTGAAAAATTATAAGCAGAGACTATTTTTATATGTAAAGATAAATCTGATTTAAATCCAATTTAAATAATCCACTTGCATATATAAAAGGATTTTAGTGAGCGTAAGTGGCCGTGGTACTGTCCAGGACATGCATATGCACACTCAGTACTTTGCTGTTTAAGTCTGAAACCAATTGATTGAATCTAATTTTTTAGTGTGACTTCTTTTTCTCTTGGGGCTATGGATTTTACTGGAGCTTGAAGTCAGTCCTTTATTTGCTCCATATTAACTTTAACTATAGTATAGCTTTGTTTGATAAGGTTGAAACAAACGAGGCTGAATTTGTATCCATTCTGTCGTTTCATATATTGACGTTTGCTCGGAAACCAGATAGCTACGATTTATAGCCCCATAAGCAATAGCTAGCTATCTTGTCTTTCTAGTATGTTTTCAAAATGCAAAGAAAGAATGGTGATACCTGATCAGGAGGAATAATACTCTCTGGATTCTTGGTGCATAAATTTCTGGAAGAAAGGAAGACTAAAGATGAAATAGATACCATTACGGGACAAGCTGTATTGTAAAACAAGTGTCTGCCTGTGCTTGACAAATGCATCTGTTTTTTATGTATGCTGATAGAGGTTTAAATATGGATTGTGAACACATGATTGGCYACAAAGCAGTTGTATGTAATAGCCTCAATGGATTTTAGAGGGAGGAATATTTTTGAGAGAGCGTGTGAGAGTGAACGCATTTTAATGTAATCCCTACATACTTACATTTTTTTCTTTTGGTGGCATATGGGAAAGAGTAAATTTGAATGTCATTTGCAGAAAATAGTCTCTGTCACCTTCCTCTCCATTACCTTCATGACTGTTATATTTCCACTTTGTAGAAGTATGTCAGGATTTGAATTACTGTACTTAGGCATAAAACGGTATTCTGTAGCTGTAAAAGACTCCTAATAGTTTTATGGGAGAAATTCTTCTAATGCAAGATGGCTTTTCAAGTTACAGCATATTGTGTGTTGGACATGGAAATAATACTTCATTGCCTTGCCTGAAGGATCCAAACATGATCTCACAAGTCTGAAGAAAACATTCTTGATTGAATGTCCATGAATGTTGATGTCCACCATGGTAGGAGTATGAGCTCTATACTGGGAAGACTCTGAACTAGAGGCTGTGAAATGGTGTATAAGGAAAAATGTCGGTACGTATGTGTCCTCTTAAAGAAAGGAAATCCTCTTAGAGTGAGAAGGTCTTGCGATGCACACCTTTGAGTTAGATGAACGTTTTTGCTGACCCAGTATAGCTGTTCCTGTGCTTTTAGAGAGCTCATAACACAGTGCTTTGTTCCTTGAATTTGTACTGTTTCATTTTTGTACATCAGAGGAAAACCTGAATCACCGTTTGTGACTATTGCGGGTTCTTGTCCATGTTAAGGATCACCTGGGTTGCGGCAGGAACCTTGCTAGGTCTGCAGGTTGGGTTTGYTGGGGACTCTGCGAGTCTCTGCTTGGCTGTACAGAGCGTTGAGAATCCCTGATGGCRCGTTTTCATCCCCCTCACTCACTGTGGTGATTTTGCCGCTCAGCGTGAAGCCCAGAACATTTCTGTCTGGTTCATGACAGCGAAGAGGGAGAAAGAAATTCTGAATTCTGTGGTGTTGATCAGGAAATAAAGAGAAATAGAGGAGAAAACAGAAGGTAAAAGTGAGATGTGTCTTCAGTCCTTTAGAGCGCGATTTCTGGTGCTTAACAAGTCTGTCTTTTTCTGCTGATCAATTACGAATTTTTGAGTTAGACCCTTCTAGTTCACTTCCAAATGACTTCTTGTGGACTGCAATACTTGGGAGTTAAACATCCCTGTTTTTTACACTGATAGTTTGTGTCTGTGGGAAAGGAATCCAAGTTAACCTTCACTGTCTTGTTTGATTTGTCATTTAATCAAATCCTTGTAAAATATGCCTGTCAGAATGTTGTTTCTGTGGCATAGATAAACTGTTTTTAATCAAATTGTAGGCTTCTCTGAAACATTCCTTGCTTCAGCTCAAAGACAAATGCAACTCTAAAATCGTGGCTGTAGTTATTGGTTGTGTAGTTGCACTGTTAAAGATAGTAATTTGTATATTGTTACAGCTACTAAGATGCTGATGCTTTTTAGATCATCTACATGACTTGTACTGTTAGTGAAATATGCTGTTAGTTCAAATTGCTGGTGTGGAGATTCAGTTACATATTCTGTGTTAAAGTTTTTCTTCTGCCTTTTATTGAGAGGTGTTTAGAAGACGTAGTGGAACCAGCCTCTGCACGAGTTGTTGTCAGACGTGTACATTCTTGTTAGGCTTTGCTTTGGTGTTTTAATGTTTGCAATGCAGTTTTTTCAAGATTTTATTATTAGAAGAAATTCATGAGTTGAGCTTGTAGCTGGAGTGTTTATCTGGTATCTTTTATTATTTCTCAGTTTGTCATACTGGTTTAATGAAACACAATGAAGCTTGCTGTAATTCTGCATGAGAGAGGGAGAAAAAAAAAAAGCATTGTGGTTCTGAAGCCAAAGTGACTCTGAGTAGCCAAACAGTAGCTGTATCTGGTCAGGACAGAGGTCTTTTCATTTGAAAGTGACAGTTAGGTCAAAACTGAAAYGTTATGCAAGGATGGATGGTCATCAAAAATTTTTTTTTTATGTCTAGGAGGTGTGGTCGTACCTGAAGAGGTGAATATCAACACCCTTAAAAAGGAAAAGCAAAATATTTGAGAGATTTCCTTTTTTAGGGCACTCAGGATGTTTACTGCAGGCTCTGGAAAGAAGACTGAATTTTGAAGTCCCAGCCCTTCCTGATTCAGACAGGCGAATTGAATCTTGGTCTTCTACTTTCCCATAAAATCCTGAATATCTAAGCCAATAACTATTCAAGAGAGGATTTATCTTTGCATTCCTTGTTATAGCTATTTATTTGTGTATATTGGAGCACAGATTTTTCTTGTGGTCCAGGCAAGTTCTCTAATCACTGCTGGAACATTTGCTGTCCAGTGCTAAATTTGCCTCTTTTTCCCCACAATACATACTTGTCCCAAAAATGGTAAGAAACAAATGTATGAACACTTTTGGAGTCTTCATAATTTCTTTCTTTTTCTTTCTTTTTTTTTTCTTTTTTCTTTTTTTTTTTTTTTGCAGAATAGGGAAATTGATCATTTCATGTTCAGAATTGAGAAGCTATCTTTTGTTTTACTAATTTGTAAGGTATTTAATTTTTCTATCTTAATAATATATTCTCTATTTCAGTTATGAAACTTTCTATTTGCTCACACCCTTATCARAGGATGTAGAAATAGTTTGCTAAGTGTATAATTATGTGAATCACAGGCCCTGGTCCTGCACAGTGCTTAAGAATATGACTAGCACTATTGGATAGGGCTAATAACACACTTAAATGCATGCCTTAAGTACTTTGTTAGTCTGGGATTGCAGTGTAATCACTAGAAACTTAGTTTTGAAAAGTGAAAGTCAGTTTTCAACTTGTAGATTTTATTTAGCAGCACTTAAACCAAGGTAGAAGTTTGTATTGGTCCCTGGATAATAAGAAGGTATCATTTGTGCTTCCAAAATAAATGCATAAATCCAATGAAATTGAGGGCCTGATTGGAACAACCACTGGTTYGTCAAACCTTTATCTGTTCAGTTTTTAAACCACAACAAAAAAAGCAGCAGTAATATTTTTCTCATTGTTGTATGTTTTCTTGTCTGATATCTGAATTATATAGTAAACTCTCAGGYCTTGTAGAATAAGACATCAAAGTCTTTGTATGTGTGTTTGCTGTTTTGTGCGTGCTGTTTTCTCTCTAAAGATTTACTTGATATAAACTTTYTTTTGTTTTGCACTGAAATTAGTTAAGTGCCTCTAATATTTGAAGACTGGTAGCCATGATGCTGTATATGAAGCAATTACAATGCTTTTTGAGTGAAAATACTGTTCTGATTCTTAAAAAGAAAACCCCCAAAGGACACTTAATAGGAAGGGAGGGGAGAATGGGCACTAAGTAAAGGACAGTGATCTTTTTTTTTTTGAATAAGGCCATGTTGTAATCTGTAAGATGTTATATTTAATTATTAGATACCATGGATTTATTGAACACATTTATTTTGTCTAAAATGGATTTTAACTGTGTGCTCACTGTCGGTTTACCTTTCTTTGTTAAGCCTTCACTCTTGCACTTCCATTTGTTGATCTTTTTTTTTCTTTTTTTCTTTTTTTTTTTTTTTTTAATCTTTGTTCTGTCCAAAGACCCTGTGTGGACAGTAATGACCGCACGTTTCCGATTGCCTGCTGGCAGAACCTACAATGTACGAGCATCTGAGCTGGCACGAGACAGGCAGCATACGGAGGTGGTCTGCAACGTTCTTCTCCTGGATAACACTGTACAAGCTTTCAGAGTTAACGTAAGTAACTTGATTATTGCAAATCAATGTCACTCTGAGCTTGCTTTTCTTTACTAGATTTGTATGTCTAGAGTTTGACTTTCAGAATACTGTTAAATTCAGAGTAGAAGGGGAAGTTATGTTCTGACAGGCATGCTTGTACACGTACATATTTAGTCACTGTATTTAGTCATGCTGGCATCTTCTTTAATGCTAACACATCTCTATTTAAAAATTGAATATTCAAAGTATAGTGTATTTCTAGTAGTTTTCTCTGGGGGGCTCAATGCTGCGTGGTGAAATCTAGAAGATTTTTTCCATTGAGTTGAATGACAGCAGGAGCAAGCTTTGGTTTTAATCAGTTCTGTTTTTTACATTTTGCGCGAGTATCATGAGTGATGGTAACTCTTCTCTTGAATCTAGTTAATTATGTTTAATCGTGTATGGTTATTTTTGGTTACAGATATCATCTTGAAGCATCCCTTTGCTCTCTGCTTTTCTCATATTATATTATTTTTAGTTCTGTGTATTTCCTTTCTTAAACACACCACCTCCTAATGCACTAATGAGGATGGCAGAAAGAAAATAGGAAACTACTGAATATTGAGAGCTGTTATTAGGAAAAGTGAATAACTTTTTACAAATGGGCATGGCTATATTAACCAGATTTTCTGATCTGTAATTCCTGGTAAATTAAAACGAAAGTATTTGTGTTTTTATGAGTAGGTACATATTTTTGCATCCTTTTTTTTTGATTTCTTAGAAAAATGGGCAAGGCCCTCATAAGAAAATATTAGAGGATTTAAAGCAAGCATTGTGGGAAAGTTTAAATTGTGTCAGGAATGAGAAGTCAACATGAAGGTAGGAATGAGGTGCCCTCTGGTTCCTAGAACCTGTCTTTTATAGCCAAAAAATTGATCATTCGTATGGTTAAAGGTTGAACAGTGTGGTGATAAATGCTACAGGTAGCATGATTATTGAAGTTTTTCAAGCCAATATTGAAGCCCTTCAGCGTGGGGTGAAAGAAAAGCTTGACATCAGATAAGGGCATGGTGTGAAACAGGAGGTGAGGGAGAAACTGAAACAGTTTTCAAATCTAAGTGAAGAAGTTTAATTTAGGGTCTTTGTAAAACCTTTCAATTACGTTGAGTTCTGATGTCCATTTCCATGAGGCTATTGATAAATTTGAATGCTTTTTAGGGAATACGTGAAAATGGTTGAATTTCTCTGTTCTGTATTCAGATTATTAGAGCTTAGGCAGCCTGCAAGTACCTGACAAGAGGAACAGGTTCTCTGTTATCTAGGAAGAACTTGCTAGGATACATTAGCTGGTGGCTGAAGCCAATGGTAGACTTGGTGGTTATTTTGTTTTGGTATCACAGAGGCTCTTTCTAACTGTTAGAGTAGATACTTTGGTCAAGGTGGAATGTTTTAGGATGCTCTCTTGAGATATTTCTTGTAGTTGATTCAAGCGCTGTTTGAGAAGATTCTTATGGCCTGTTTTGAGCAGAGTTCCAAAGAGTGAATCTTGGGTTATAGGAGGGSACCATCAAAGATGTTAGTTTACCATCATACAGCCTCATCTGCTTTCTGTGGTAATCTTCCCTCTATCCCTTCTGTATCACTTACCTTCTCATCCTTGCTAACCCAGTTCTTCAGCTTGTTGCTTGCCAAAAAGCAGTATGTGCAGAGAACATGGCTGAAGACAAAGCATTAAAGTTGCATGAGAAGTTAAATGCTGTGTTCCTTGCTTTCAAGTACTTGAGTCTGCAAGACAGATATGTTAACTGAAGCTTTTCATTTGTTTTAGCTGGCTGAAATAAGGAATAATTGCAGTACAGTAGTTGTGGGATATTCCACTTCTTTTTGATCTAGCTGTCCAAAATCTGTATCTTTTAAGAGAACTAGTAGCGCTTCTCTAGAGTCGAGTAACTGGTCATAAATCTTCAAATATCTGTTTGACTCTTTTGAGAAAAATCTGTGAAATATTTTCTCCCCACCTCTGTTGCATACTTAATTGCATGAGTCACTATTCATTGGTTTTACAGAGCAGCTTGCAAGTTTGTTTGTAAGAACTGAGTTTAGAAAATACAAAGTTCCTCAATGCTCAACATTTTTTCGTCATATTTTAGTGTCAGTCTGTTTTTTAGAAAACAGACACTAATGAAAACTTTGTTAATTATTCAATTATAGCAAGCATATGCTAACCTACATTGTTCACAGATGTTCAGGGTTTTCTGTTGTATTTTACTTCATTGTGATTGACACAATATTTGATAATAAATATTTATGACATTGTTCTCAGAATAGGAAGAACAATGATAACATCAAATTAGCAAGAGTTTTTCTCTTGGTGATTGCTATAGGTACTCTATGCTAATGCTTGTGAAGCTTAAACATCTGAGGTATGCAGTTCTGTCTTAATAAAAATGTACTCAAATGTTCTTTCTCCTCCAAGAGCAAAGTACTGATCACAGGCAATATCTCCTGATAATTCAGATGACGTGCTCTAAGTTCACGTTTCAACCAGCTTCTTCCATTGATTTGTAAAATAGGCATTCTTTGTGCTAAGCATTACATAGGTGTAGGATGTACCAAATCAAATAAAATAAGCCCTATGGACTGTAGTTAGACAAAGCTGCTTTGGCTACAGGCAGAAGAGTTGGTTGGAACTAACCTGTGCATATATCAGGATAGTAGAAGTACCTTCTGTAAAACGCTCTGAGGTAAAAACTAAGGTAAGGCGGGTGGTGTTAGTTCTGTGGGCAAGGCTTGTGAATTAAGTCGCATTCAAAAAGCTTACTTTTGAGCCTTTATGTCGGAAGCTTCACACAAGCAATAAATTCACTGTGTGAGTAAGTAAAGCCTAAAAATCTGTCAAAAGCAAGTGTGATTTTTAAAAGGGGAAACTTTTAATAATTTAATCTTTTGCATTACTTGATTTTTTCCCCCCTGCTTTTCTTCACAATAAAGGAAACAATAGCATATGTGGAGGGCTTTTTTTGGGTTTTTTTTTTTGTTTTTTTTTTAATGAACAGGCTAATTTAGAAAAGTTTGTGTAAGCTACATAATGGAGGAAATAGTACAGTTCCAGATGCGTACGTGAAGTACATTTCCTTGTAGGAATATTCCAGTGAGGTGAAAGAGGAGGGATATCAGTATTGTCCCTARTAGTTTATTAGGGCCAACCGCTCACAGATTTGTGTGCAGCAGCACTTGCTTGACCCCCTCACGGCTGTGTTGCAATCCTGGGAAYGTCCGTGACCTGCCATGCCGTTTTTCTTTTAAGAGAAGTCCGATTTTGTTTGGACTGGCATGGCAGCAGTGAGCTCTGCATTCCTGGTGTTTGTTGTAATTGCACCCTGCTGTATGGGCTAGCAACAAAAACAGAGTCAGTGATACAATTTAGGAAGACTGCAATTAGTTGGTAAGCAGTCATTAAGCCTACATAATTGTGGATGTTTTCTTAAATTTTCAAACAAGTGTGACTAACCAACAAATAACATGTATCTAGTGACACTGGATGTTAGACACTAGAAGATAAATACTTCACAAAGTTCAGCTAATTTATTGATGTCCTGTGCTAACTAACTGGTCACCCTTCAGTTGTGAAATAATTGAGTTAAATTGCAATGGGCAGTTTCATATTAGATATTTCCTATTGTTCTTATGTTTTCCATTATTCACTGTTTTCAGATGCAGTGTTAATGTTGAACCTGAATCTAGCTGTAGGAATATAACACATTTCTTATAAAAATCTCATGTATTGATTTTACTTCATTATAAAAAAAAAAAAAAAAAAAAAAGGCAAAAGTAGACACTTGTTTACCATGCTCCTTATAATTTAGAGAGCTACTCAAGGGTTATGTCAGTGTTACAAATTCCATTTCAGACCTTACACAACAAACCGGATTGTGACCTTCACCTGCTCTGGCAAGCTGCAACATCATTATATAAGTATCAAAGATGGGTTAAATCAAGGTCTGGTTTTACTAGATGCTTATCTGTATTTTGTACTGGGAGTAAAACATTGTGATCAAAACAAATGCTTCATGTTGAAACTTCTTGTCTCTTATCCAAATTTGCCACTTTGTTTCGGGAGAAATACCTTTCACTCTACTTACTCTGCCTTTAAACAGGAGCTTCCTTCTTCGTGTGAAATGACATTTTGTACTGCTGAATTCAAACTGATCAGCAAGTCCTACGCTTTCCATACTCTAGGAAGCATTTGCTTAGATATTTCAGATGCAGTATAATGCTCAGGTTTAGATTGAAGAACACTTAGAGATTTGATACCTACAAGTTACCTGAAAAAGTAACACATCAGCTGTAATAAATGCAAGTCTAAGCTTTGAATGCAAATGTCTCACTTTTCCCAATAGTTACTATCATACTTAGTTTGTGTTCTGATTTAGATCTACATCAGGGAAGAATGCCAAGAAGCAATTAGTGTTGCTATATAATTTAAAATTTGTTTTATTTGCTGAAAAACTTGTACTGATTACTAGTTTATTTCCAAAAAAATCAGAACCCCCTAATTTAGTAAAAATCAAAGTAACTATTTTTAGAATTATACATAAAAATTGCTTTATGTGTTTCTACTGTCATGTATTATTTTAACATCTGTTTTTTTTCTAGGTTGTTTTAATTATTTGAGAATAAATTTTTCAGTAGTGCACTTAGCAGCCTTGCTCCTACTAACTATTCACTTGGTTAAACATAAAGAAATCTTATGATTTTTAAAAATAAAATCTTTCAAAGTAAATTAAAAAATTCCCTTTTTTTTTTAACTTAGCTAAATTTACACAGGACCCAATGGGCATGGCTTATGTAATTTCAACTTAAATATGCAGAGCTACAGTTATGTCTAAAAGGATGACAGCAGTGCAATCATAAATTGTTGGTACCTTTTTGCTATTTTTTTTATTAAGAAATAAGTTACCCGGCTTTTCTGAGTTCTTGGCACCCAAGTAAATGGTTTTGACAGTTTACTCAACTTCAGCGGAATAGCAGGAGAACAAAAAACTTAAGTTTTGATCAGATGCTCTTAAATGTCTGAATGTGATTTGTAAATTTTTCTTGTAATGGATTGATAAAATCCTTGCAACCTGCTTCTGGCTTTGTACTTATATTCTCATATAATTGCCTTAAAAATAAGCTGTCTTTATAATATGTTTTGAAGGCTGAGGTCATTTGAGACCAGAACAGTAGTCCATTTTGTTTTAAAACTTCAAAAAAATACCTTATCATCAGCAGTAAACAAGGCAAGATATATGTGGAATCCTTTGTAGCATGAGTAACGCTTGGCACCTAGGACATTGATAGAAGCTTGGTTCCAGAGAAGTAGAAAATCTGGATGTAAAATGTACGAACYGTCTTTCATCATTTTTCTTTAACAGTTACTTTTGCAGAATTTCTGTGTGTCTGTTATTCCTCAGGAAGCTGTGATACTTTGCAACTTCTTTGGGAAACTCCTTCAAATTTCACCAAATGTATTTGTTGAGCCCTGTCATAATGGCACGCTCTGTGTTTAAATTACTATGTTAGCAATATTTTTAGTTTAGGCAAATGATTGTTAGATAGCTTCAACTATGCAGATGCTTCTTATTTCACTTTGTGGATAAGATTTGGCCCTGCAGTAGAGATCAGGTTTGTTCAGTTGTCAAAGAAATGTGTTTTTTCTTTTTTTTCTTTTTTTTTTATATTCAGTTCTTTTGAATTGGTTCATTTAGAGTGAAGTAGTATCTTTGGGAAAACACATTCAAATGACACTTGTTCTCAGTTAGGTGTTTGGCTGCTTCAGCTGTCTATGCCATTTAACTTTGGAAGCATTTTCAAAATTCTGGTTCATTTAGATTCAGGAATAGATTTTCAGATAAAGTAAGTAAGAATAATTTGTACAGGCCTTAAAAATGTACTTTTAAATGATAATGGAATGATCTGAATGAGGCTACTAAGTTTTAAGCCAAATTTTAGCCCCTTTTTACTTTTCAGTAATCCTTTAAAGCATCAAATTTGGTAAATGGATGGCTTTCAGTAATAATCATATAGTTATCTGAGAAGTGAGAAATTCCTACTGTCAGAAAATGACAAAGAGGAAAAATAATAATTTCTTGCATATGTTTTAGCGAGAGAGATGGAGCTCATTTAAAAATAGTGCTGCTGGGATACATGTCGTGATATTTAAAATCTAGATTACTTGAGCATATCTAAAAGAATTTATGTGTTCTGCATGCATAAGTCTGTGTCCAATTATTTTTTTTCCTCATAAATGGTGTATATTTTTGCTTTCTGCAGAAACATGATCAGGGACAAGTTCTGTTGGATATAGTCTTCAAGCATCTCGATTTGACAGAGAGAGATTACTTTGGTTTACAGTTGGCTGATGAATCCACTGATAACCCTGTAAGTTGGATTTGTTTTCTAAGGCGTGTTTTTCGCACGTTTAATGTATGCAGGGACTGTGTTYTATTGCTTAGCAGGTACCTAATAATTGTAAAATTCTAATTCTTTCCTTTTGACAGCTCATACCCTTGACAGAAGCACCCTGAATTTTTGGTTTGGTAGATGTGTGTGGCATAATAACACACTGGTACACTTTGAAGATACCTGTTTTTTAGGGGACCATGGAGGTTGKTTTTTTTTTGTTTTATGGGAAGAAAATTTTAAAAAATGGTGCTAGACTTTTGGTAGTGCAGTACTGATTTATTGCTCACCTGGAAAACTGTTTATCTTGGGAGTTGAAAGATAATGGCTTTTTAAAAACTTGATAAGTTTTTCCTTTTTTAATTTCTCACCTGTTTGAACTAGCATTTCAGTGCTTGTTTTGCAGTGTTATAACAGMAGCAGAAGAAATACTTAACTGATCTATGCAGTTTGACTTTTTTTTTAAGCTTTAAGTTTTGCAATGGAGCCATAAACTGTGCCATCTTCTTTCATTAGGGATGAACTTTGACTGTGACTTGAGCTTGTGATCCAAAAGGTTATCAAAAGACTGATTTTCTTAATAAAGACCACATGGCTGCTCAATTTGCTCCTCAAGTCATTTCTTTATCCCCTGTTTTTAATATGTGGTTATTGAATACACTTGAATAGTATTTCCAGTGATAATTCAATAGGCTAGACAGTCATGGGAATTGACTATTTCATTAAAAGGTGGAGCAGAATTAATTGAGAAACAAGATTAGAAAAATAAAGTGATAGAGAAAAATGATGAAATAAGAAAAGAAATAGTAGCATATGTGGTAGAAACAGTGGAGGCAGAGTTAAATCAAGCTCACATAAGGAGTAAACCAGATGAAGTCAATTAATTAAACGGCAGTTGTGAAAGCTACCGAAGTTAACTAGCTGGTAGTAATCAGCACTCAGAGTAGCTAAAGCTGAAACAAAAAGATGGATATTGTGTAGATGGAGAGGGCTGAAGCCTTTAATATTTTAAGCTTCCCACTAGTACAAGTAGGGCACATGATGGTGTTTCAAGTTCATCTTTTTGCAGGGCTAGATGTGCTTAAGTCTAATTCAACCAGGAGTTTTAGGCGTTACTGTAGTAGGAGAGGGTTTCTTCTTCTTCTTCTTTTTTTTTTTTTTGTAACTGATATATTTTGGTTT
>NW_028186457.1:4006664-4079734 GCF_003343005.1 Rhea americana
AAAAAAAAAAAAAAAAAGTTTAACTGCTGCATCTATGTGAAATGCTATTTATAGTTCTTTGAGCAGGTCTTCAGGATTGTTATCTTAGAATACGGAGCTTTATTAACTGCTCTTAAATAAGTGGAAGTATGAAGAGTTTACTACTTTAAATATATTTATACGAAAAAGGAAAATTTGGGATAAAGTCTCTTCTCCATCTTTAAACCAATMAGTAGAATATGAGACATTTAACCAAGGAATATTCTTTGCTTCTGGAGATTTCTGCTCTATACCTTCTGTCCCCCAACCAGTGGGTCTTTTGTTTTAATTATCTATATTATATTGTTAGGATCCTTTCTTTCTACCATGTAAACATGTCTCTTATCCTGAATTAGAAGGGCATTTCTACTGTTTGATATATTGCTTGTGTAGAATTAGTAAAGATTTAAACAGGATCCCACGTTTTTACTCTGTTCAAAGTGGTTGCATCATTTAAATAGAAACGTAGCACTTGAGGTATAGCCCTGTTGCAGCAAGCACTATTTCAGTTAAATTTGAATCAAATATTAAATTTCAGTGTCCTGCAAACACTGTTACATGTGGTTGCACATTGTAAGCAAATTTTTGATACCAGTGATCTAGGTATCAGTAACATACTATTGACAGGAAAAACTGGCGCTTCTAATGAATTTTGCACATGTTCTCATGTAGATATTTGAAGTGAAAATATGGGACTCCACAAGTGATGGACTTTAGAAGAGCATCACTGTGCTCTGGGTCATTGTAAAAAGAATAGAAGCCATAGCAATATCGTGTTATCCTCTCCAACTGTGTCATTTGAGTGGGTCAGTATCACCTTGTAATTATGTTATAAACTAATTTTTAATAGTTACAAGTTTGGAGTGGAAATACTGAGATTTATGGTTGTGAAATAGTACCTTAAAAGGTTGTTGCTGGTTTTGTTTTCTCTCAACTAAATTATATGATGCTCATCAGTTGGGATCAGAAATAGTAACTCATTTTTGATTAGGACTTAACAAAATTTAGATTTTAGAATTAAAATCTAATTTAAATTAGTTCTTAGCTTGTCCTGTAAGGCATTTTTATTTCTTGTCCAGATACTTGATAAATCTCTTAATCATGYTTCATCTAGTCCAGTATCTGACAAGAGCCGTCAGTTAATCACCCTAAGAGCTGAAGAAATGGACTCCCTTGAAAATAAGCATTTACAGTGATTAATGTGCTTTAATTAAAAGGTATTTCCATATGTCTGAAACTTTGTAAATCACTTTTTATTTCAGCAGTAATAGTTGATGGATCCAGTTGTAACGTTCAGTGACTAGAGGATTGTTATAGCTTTGCTGCGAGATCGTGGTTGCTTCACAGAATTCCTCTTGAATGTTTTCTTTAAGTCTTAAATGTTTAATACTTGCTTTAAAGGGCAGTCTAAGTGGGTAATGTTGCTTATAATACACTACTTTGCAGAATTCTTGTTATAAATATGCCAGATTGTTGGCGTCTAAACTTATCTCCCACCTTTTGTGTGAAAAAGTCATCATTTCTGTTCACAAAATGTGCAGGGTGATCTACAGAGATAAACGACATTGTAAAGTGTTAATCATACGGTAACTTACCAAAGCAAGTTTCAGAAGATAATGAGATAATGAAACAAGAGTGACTCTTCTAAAATAGAAATACATTTTTCTCTTCTGCATTTTTTTTTGTGTGTGTGTAGAAGAGAGTGAGAGGAGTTACAATGCTGCCATCATCTTTCTTCTGCCTGAATAGTATTTTCACACTACTTTCTTCTCTAGAGCAAATTATTCTTAATTATATTCTTTCTCTAGTCTTCTGGTAATATTAAGATAACTAATGTGAATAAAACTGTGTARCATATGGTAGTTTTAACAGAGTTTTCTTTTGTAACTGTTTGTAGACAGTTCTGATAAGACATAGTCAAAGTAGTCTTATATAATTCTTTTTATTCTAAACTTTGTTTTCAGGCTGAAAAGACATAGACACGCAGAAAAAACTGAATTATTTTTCAACTTCTGTTTAAACATAATTTAATCAAATATCRCTCAGTATTTTACTCAAAGTTTAGAAACTTGCAGGGTTTCTCATTCTCATTTCTCTGAATTTCCAAAGCGTAGACCTCTGAGCTATCTTTAATTAATCTAGAAACAGAACAAAACACTACAATAGAAGCAACTGGTTAAGAATTAATCTGGAAGAAAGATGTCTTCAGAGCTATTTGATAAGCACGTGTTTTAAAAGTTTAGTATTTTTCAACTAAAATATTTTGCTTGTCAGCAAATATCCAGTTGCAATGAAATAGTATGTCAGAGCTAATTAGAATTTTACCAGTATTAATCATAAGCTGTAGAATTTATGGGTATGATTAATTTCACTATTTGATATTTGTTTACCTTTAATACTCCATTCATCTGGGAAAAGAAATAAAAGAAAAGGTAGGATTATCAGATATTCTGGTTATTCACAAAATAGCACAGTGGACTGTTACTAAGATGGCGAGTACTGCAGGACACGAAGGTAATGAGGAAAAGAGAATTCTGCTAACTGAGTGCCAGAATTCTGTCATTGTGCCTAAATGCATATTTCATAAATTGAACAAGCTTTATGTTTTCGTATTGTATTGATTTCTTACTAAAAAAAAAATGTGATGTTGAAAGAAGTAATACTGCAGCTTTGACAATTAATCTGGCCTCTTTTGCTTCTGAATAGTAGATCTCTGCATCTTAATTTCCTGTATTGTGTTGAATTATGCAGGTAACTTGTTATATCTTCTGCTGGTAAAAGGTGTAAGATTGTATAGATATTAAAAATTATTTGATTTTTTTCAAATGTGTAACCTACCAAAAGTCAGTATTTAGACTGGGGGGGGAAGTCCTAGTAACATTGCGGTTCTTTCGGTGACTGTCCATAAGTATCCAGCTTCCTGTGTGTTTGTTTACAGTACACATTTAGACTGGTAAACAGGCAGTGCTGTTTGGATTGGGTTATTAGACACAGCAGGGAAGAGACCCTTAGTTTCATGTTGCTGCTCATTGCTGAGAAATAGCATTCTGTGTTGTGTTGCACGCAGTACAAGTTAAGTCCCCTGCTTGTCTGTAGTTAGTATAAACATATAGCTGTAGTTTGCTTTTTAAAATTAGCAGCTTAATATCTTCTAGTGTTTTAAAAATCAAAATCACCAGCAAAGTTGCTTGTATACGTGAGATTTTTCTTCTGTGATAGTTTCTGCATTGCAAAACTTGCCCTTCTTGTGACTGCATCTTTCTCCCTGAAAGTACTACTTCTACTTAAGAAAGCATATATCCTGAACACATTTCCTGTTGTTCTTCTATTTTAGAAGAACTTGAAGGTGAGGTAAACGGTATTTAAATTGTTCTGCTAATTTCTGAAGTAAAGTAAAAGACTTTTAAAGTAAAGAAAAGTAAAGACTTTTCAAGCAAAACAACCCATCTGATCAGTGTAGCCTCAAGGTGCTGATGATATGCTCTCTCCTCATGACAGCTCACAATGAGCTTCCACACTTACTGCCTGAAATGCCATTATTATATGGTATTAGCAGATTAACTAAGCTGCTATGTATGTAGAACCTCTTAAAAAGCCAAGAAAGAACCACCCCTCTTGGGGAGTACGTCTGAAGGTATGTTCTCAGAAGCTGAGTGACAAAGAATCCCAGTTTGTCTCTGAGCACAGCGAAGTTCACAGCCCATTTTCTTTTAACTGAGCCTAACTTCAGGAAAGGGGCCAATTTTATGTAGGCGTTTGATTAATTGTTTCTATGGGGGGAAGAAAAAAGTCAAGCCCTAAAAGAGACCTTTGAAATACCCCCAAAGGAGCTATGGCGTAGAGGCATGATTCATATTTTGGGAGGTGYTTTTCAACATAGTTCATCCACTGTCTTGTCAGTAAGAGGTCTGGCCTTGCATTTCTTTACATAGTCCTTGAAAGCCGCAAAAAGCTCAACGAAAATGATGAGGATGATGTTAGTATGGGGAAGTTAGTAAGATGGTAACAGGTAAAAGCTGGCATGAATCTTAAACTGTGCACAGTGCAACTAGGATTTAGAGATGACCGGGATATACGTTGCAGGTGAAGAATAACTACGGCTACCTGATGAACGAGCTGCCTAGGGCTACCAGAGGGTCTGGGAGGAGCAGGAGGCACTGATGTGGTTGGCATCAAGAGTGCTCTCGTTGTTTGGTCTGTGCGTGCCTGGAGCAATGCTAAGAGGAGCATATTTGTGCAGGGTGAGTGTGAGGACATTAGAAATGTGGAGCTGATGCAACCTTGGCAGAAGAGAGYTGGTCAAAGATAGTTATTGAGGAAGAGACTATAGAAATGACCCTTAGAGGGTCTGGGGTCCAGAAGGTTGAGGAAAAAGTGGCGTCATGTCTTTCAAGAAGACAGCTTGACAGATTGATTTAGCCCAGGCAAAAGTGCAAGGCATTACTCTGTTTGAGGGAATGCAGGGCCAGAGTCTAGGTTTCTCCACTAAATGTTTATCATTTTAACTTCGCAGACTGCCAAATATACCTACTGCTCAGTCTTGCTGAGGGTTTTGAAGAAAACAAAATAACCTTTTTGCTAGCAGCACCTTGGCTTGCTCAAATCCTGTCAACTTCAGCTTCTTTGTTCTGTTAGGTGGTATAACCCTGTACAGTTTCCTAGGGAGAAAAGCACGTTTTACGTTTGGGTCCAACAGTATGACTTGAAAGCATGTTAAACACTATTGAGAAAGAGGTTACCCATCTGTGATTTGAATTAGTACGCACTGAATTGACCYATCTGTGATTTGAATTAGTATGTACTGAATTGACCTTTGCAACACGAAGGAGAAGAAAATGAGAGCTTCTCTGCCAGACATTCCGATTCCAGATTTTCTAAATTTACTGTGATCTCATACAGCACTGCCCATAAACACAAATCAAAGGACTGTCAGATCTGAGTGTTAATCATATACATTAAATCATAACCCCTTGTGTAAAGATAGTCAATTTTTTTTTCTCTTTTTACCATGTTTTGAAAGATTCTTGTATAAGGTATCTCTAGCTGGAGAGTTCTTCCTTAAGTCTTTCCAGTTAGCCTTAAATAATGTTACTTGGTCCTCTGTGAGTCTTCCATAAGCAAGCCATAACCTTTATCAAACAGTCTCTTCAGTTCCTCTTAAGTCACCTACACAGATAAAGTGTTTGCATAGCATTATTTATTATTTTTAAAGAATAAAATGGCCCCCAGAACTAACTGCAGAGATCCCTAGGGCGTATTAGACATTTTAAGAGTTGGCTGAAGTATGTAGGTATGCACAGAGCTTGGCTAGGGAGAGGGGAGCAATTTAAGCAGCTTGCAGCGCTGCCCTGAGAGCCATGCTCTCGCTGATGTTTGCAGCGCTGGTTGTATAAGGATGTATCCGTACTTTCCTGCAGCAGTATTCCCTGGCAGAGGCAATCAAGATCTGCTTGCGGTCTGGTAAAAGTGTTTGGTAGGCCAAGCGCTCTGTTTCTAACTTACAAGGTAATGGCTTGTGATTTACAAGATAAATCAGAGAACAGCTAAAGATCTGTATGCTGTCACKGAGGTCTAACTTGTGTCGGTCTCGGCTGACGGTTGTCTTTGGTGCCACGTCTTAGTGGGAGACTGGTATGTGGACAGCAGAAATTAAGCTCAGGGAAAGAAGAGAAGAACAGTCGCAACTGTTCGTGGTAATGTTGATGTCTTTCCAGAAGCAGTAAAAAGACTTTGCATGCCAGTAGAATGCTTTGATATAAGATCACATGAAAAGTAAGAAAAAAGCACTGGATTCTTGATACGTAAAGGCTATAATAAAGCTATAATAAGCTTTATTATTTGTTCCTCTAAAGTTAGTGTTAAAATTTGTCTCTTTCCAGAGGTGGCTGGATCCAAACAAGCCTATCAGGAAACAATTAAAAAGTGAGTAAGTGTATGCATTTGGTCAATTCAAATATCGTTATTGAGTGGCTTTTCCAAGGTAACCTGATTAATTAGTAATGTTTTCCCTGATTCTAGGAGGGTCTCCTCACAGTCTGAACTTCAGAGTCAAGTTTTTTGTAAGTGACCCAAACAAGCTCCAAGAAGAATATACTAGGTAGGTCTAGTTAATTTGTCAATAAAACACTTTTCTGTAAGGCTTATGTTTAGTATTTGTAGGTTTAGGCTTATGTTTAGTGTTAGTATTTTTTTGCCTCATAATCAAAGACAAGAACTGTGCAGTTGCATCAAATAAATCTAACAAAAAGCCTGTGTTTTTACATTTACAAATATATTTGCAAAGTGAGGCAACTACATGAAATTATTACTGAAGTAAAAACAGAAAAAAAAATAGGGAGAAAAAGAGAGGAAAAACTTAATGCCACTCTTCATCCACAGACACAAATTTATTTTTACCTTGTTTTCTCCTTTGGAATTAAAGTATCCTGAGCATTCTGCATACTGATCTCTCTCTCTCTCTCTCTTTTTTTTTTTTTTTTTTTCCACTGTTCTGCCTGGCACTGATAAAATTAGTCCCTGGTTATATGGTTGTAGTCCTAGCTGGAGCATGTAAACTTACTTTGATAGCAACGTGTTGAAGCTTGTTAAAGAAAATGCTTAGTGTGAATTGAGTTAATTTGTGACTTGCAGTTGGCCACTGAAGGAATCCCTTGAATTTTTAATATCCTTAATTAGTCCTAGTTCTCTGCRTATAAGTGGCGTGATTTGACAAACAGATTGAAATTTATAGATGTCTGCCATTCTGAAAACAGGTCAGCCCCATTCAGAAAACAGTATCTAAGTCATTTAAGGTGGGCTTAAAAATCTAAGCACCAAATCCATGAAGAGGTAGTCCATGTTTGTTTACAGCTTATTTTGATTTGCCATATTTTTACAAAATTTTACAGCTGTGCAGACTGAATTTACTTAAATGAGTCCCAGAGACCCTGGAAAAATCAGTTTTACTTTGGGAGAATTTGGTAATTTACTACATCAAAGTAATAAATGTTTTATTTGAATTAAAGGGCAATATTTTGGAAGAGAAGAAAAATAGTAAAGATTGCTCAATGTAAACTAGTAAAGAAATAGAAGACAATTGTATACTTAAATGTTATGCTGTAAATACAATACTATAGATAAAATGTCTCTTTAGAAGAGATACTGTGTGATTTCTGTATCTAGGTCAACTCTGACTTTTTTTTTTTTTTTTTAACTAATAGGCCTAATTGCCCCTCAGAAAACTGATTTGTACTTGGAATTATTATAAAGAGAATTTTGTTATCTGTGGGGGATTTTGTGGCAAAGTTAGGATGCCATGTCATTAATGAGGGATCCTTTCATATAGTCATTACTCTCCTCCCTTAAAAATAAATAAATGAAACACTCTTGACAATTGCAGCTCAGAATGAGACTTTTCAAAGATGTTCGGTTCTTACAGATTTCATGAAAAAAGAGGAATGAGCTGGTATGAGAGGCAGTATTGATGCCTTTTCAGAGAAAGGCTGCAGGGCAGCCTYGTAACGTATTAGACCTCTGAGAATCCCTGCAAGGGTGGCGGGGGAACGGGTCAGCGCACGTGCTCCCTGTACTGCAGGGTTTCACTTTAAGAACCTATATTGGAAGGAAATAAAACTTCATTAGTTCTTCTCTTTGCAGAACTACTTGTTTATTGACATTTACTATAGATGATAATAATTCTTACTCTTTCTAGAGATACATGAAGTAGGTGGAAACATTGTTATGCAATGCTGTCTGCATTGTTTAAATGAATTTGTGTGTAYACTTGTTCAGATCTGCATTGCTAAGCTTCTATTAATTTCCCATTTTATTCCATAATATGTGAGGCTTCTGTGCTGGAAATAGGATGGTTAGCTAACAAGCAGTTAACTTCACTGTGTGCAGAAAGCAGTGAGCGCAAAGTGAACTCTGCTTGCTATTGCTTATTCATGAAACCCCTGAAATGGACGGAATATTTCTAATGAAAAAAATGAAAAATGGAAGTTTATCTGCACATACAAATCTTCTCTGATGTTTTTGCAGCCATAAGTGTTAGCAGTAGAAAACATTAATTTGGTCAATATATTTGTGAAGAGAAGCTCAAGCTAAGTATATACAGTATATCCCCTTACATGTGTTTAACATATCTTTTCTTGCTTTTTATAATTGCTAAAGAAATTTATCTTTTACCATCAATGTATATTCTGAAGTAGAAAGGAAAAGTATTTTGAGGTCTCTAAAGCTAGCTAATGTCACAGTTTTAACTTCAGGTTAATATGTTAAACTATAGTCGTTGCCATTTTAGCCAATTAAAGAGCCTATAGAAGTTTTTATAGGAATTAAGCGCACAGGAGCTAACATATCTTTTGAGACCTGTCACTTTGCAAGAGTTTTCCTCATTTTTTATCTCAGTCATGGAATTAAAACTTAAACCTGATATGAGCTTTTCTGATAAGTAGTTTCTATGGGTGTTTATAATGAATGAGTGTGGCTGACTCTACTTTGAATGTAGAACTACAAGAAGGAAAATGGCTGATTTTGTAATAATACAAGAGGTCCCAAAATGGAATTATTTTACAATAAAGCAAGAGTCATGTTTAAATTTTCCACTCAGCRGAATACTTTTAAATAAAATGCACCAGAGCATTAAAAAGTCTACAGCTGCTTTAATACCTTGTTAAAATTTTTTTTAGTGAAAATTTAAGTTTCTCCTAACACTATGCCATCCCTGTAGAAGTTGCATTTGTTGCCCTAGCTCAGTCTCTGTTTCTGTGGTTGGTTGTGGCAGGAGTGATTTATCGCTTSATATCAACATTTGTATTTCTCTGAAATTCTCTAAAGCTTCTGAGTGGGATAAGAGGGAGCTAATTTGAATGAACAATAGATTTGTACTGAAAGTTTAGCAAAATATTTGGTTATTATTGGAAACAGGAAGTATTTTTAGAAAGAAAAATGTTTATGCTTTCTGGTTTGTTGATTCTTTTTTAAGTTGTTTTTCTGCTGCTACTGTCTTTGGTTGAAAACACTTTTTGTTTTAAAATGTTCATCTATTCCTTTTGCTGCTTCTGGCTCCTCCTTTACTTGAAAGAGTGGACAGAGAGAGAGTAGATGAACTTCTAAAACAGGCTTTTCTTATATGGTAATTAAAGAAAACTTCAAAAGTTCAAGGGAAGTCAGAAGACATTCAGCAGGCTTTTAACTTAAAAGAATGCACGACTGCTATTTCAGAGTGTTACTCCAAAGTATTAAGAATACTTTACTTTCATTCAAACCAAAATAATGTCAAATACCCAATGAGAATAGCTTTTTTTTTTTAATTTATTTACTTTGACTAGCATTAAGGTGCCTGCATATGTGGATGCAATTTTCCACTTCTTGCACAATTGGATAGTTATTTTTCACGTTTATTCATCATAAAGGCATATCTTCTTTTCATTATTTTAAAATATGAGTTGAACATAAGTACTGGAATATAAAGTAGGTGAAATATAAATTTTGCAACATTTTAGTGAAATACAATGTATAATGGAATAGCCTTAATTTACAAAGCTGTATTATTATTTTACTAATCACAGTTTAATTTCTTTCTCCTAGCAGTTAAGAAATAGCATACAAAATGTAAAGTTTAGCTAGAGAGAAAACRTCTTAAAGTGATAAAAAGTGATTTTATTTTTAATTATAATCCTTTTTTTTAATAAGGTACCAGTATTTTCTGCAAATTAAACAGGACATTCTTACCGGAAGGTAAGACATCTTTCTCATGATATCTGTTATATGCAAGTTCTGTTGAGGAAAAATTTGTTAAATTAATGATGAGGGATTTTGCCTGCAAAATATAAATAGATTTAAAACAATTAATTTATTTGATTAATGMAAATTGAAGTGTTTGTTTATCTGTCCAACTTGTGTATTTATAGACTACAAAAAATTAGGCTTTTCAAAATAACTGTATTTCATATTAAATGTGTAATTTTATTCATTTTTCTCTTCTTAAAAACAAACAAAACCAGATTGCCCTGTCCTTATAATACTGCTGCTCTTTTGGCTTCCTATGCTGTTCAGTGTAAGTATAATTAYTATTCAGATACTTTTAAGTACGGGAATATATAAGCAATATAACTGATCAGTTAGTTTCCACATAATGCACTGTGATAATTATAGTTAAGTGTATTCACATTACATTGTATTGTTGTATTCACATATGCGATGTTACTGCTCCCATCATTAAGGAAAATTGTCTGTTTCTTTTTTCTCCAGTGGACTGTGTTTTGCTRTATTTCATTAAATATGAAAAAATACTCCTCTCTTTTACCCTTTTCCTTCTTTAAACCCTTGCAGTAAAAAAACAAACAAAAACACACATGCATACACACACACGCACAAAAACCTTTGCATTTCTCTGCATTCTGAAGTGCGATAGTTCTTTTTGAGAGTGATACCAAGCGAATTTTTAGACACTTGCACATTTTTAAGATATGTCCTACAGTGAACCTTGAAAGAGGTGTGGAAAGGGGAATTCTGGTCATGTCTGGCCAAATAGTTGGAGACCTGTGTTGCCAATTTTAAGCCATTCTCTGGGATAGTTAATTCTTAAAGATTGATGTTTAATCCTCTTCCTCTCCCCTGACTATTCTGCCATAAAGCCTAAAATTTTCTTTTGTAGTTAATGGAAGAAATTTCTTCCATATTTAATGGTAAAAGTAAGTGACTATTCAGCAGTTAGTTCTTGAGATTTGATTGTCAGAAATCTCTTACGCATGTAATACGTGTAAGCCTTTTATATTTGTCTATATTCACATGTCTTTGCTCTTAAAGATACTTGTATCTACATTTAGTACTATGTATGCTCCATACGTGTCAGGGTCTTAATCCTTCTAGGGAAAAATGTATAGTAATATTAATGTAATATTGCATATGCATAGCTTTGGTAAGTGAGGAAAACTTTCTCCCCTTTTTCCGGATCAGTCAATAACACAGTTTCTCTTGAGCAAAACACCCCAAATCTGTCTGTTTGGGAATAGACATGTACGATTAGTCCTGTCAAAGAGGTATTAAAAGCCATACCTCAGGGATTTACCTTACAAGTGATCAACTATTGGATAATRAAGCAGGCATTATGAGAAGTTTATGACATTTTAAGCTTCTAAGAATGTGATATGTTTATATAGAAAGTACTGTAGAAATAGTGGGTATGTGCAATGCATTATAGTTGTATTTATATTTGAAATCTCTCTGTCCTTGAGTTCTAAAGCCTGCAGAGCTCAGTTCTTAGTGATTTTCTGCATGTCCTATCGTTAAATTCTCTCTGGCTTTAGCTCTTGGAATTCTTTACTAATATTTGACAAGAGTAGCCATAGATCTTCGGCAGTTCTGTGTTCTCTGTAATTCTCTTTCTTTTAGCAAGGCTYGTATATACACTCTGTTATGAAACCTAATCCCTTTTGCAGTTTTTAAATGATTTAACATAGATTCTGTTTCTGGCAATGCAAGTGCTGCGGACTTCTTTCCTACTTCCTTTCCCTCACTTCTCCTTGCCCTCCACGAGCACCTTCATCCCTCCTCTTGTCACGTCTTCCATGCCCCGGGACCCCGCGCCTTCTCGTATTGGTGGGAGCTTGCCCATTTTCACTTGTTGTGTTACTTACTTATTACGGTAAAACTGTTATACGGACTACTGACATGTAAAACTGTTTTACTTCCCATTATAGTTCTGACCTCAAAGTCTGTATTTTTGTCAAATTCTGTTTGAGTTTGTATGCTTTTGATTTATTATGACAATAAATGTGATTTTGATTCATTTCTTGTGATTTTAAGAAATGTTTTGAGTTTTATAAATGCACTTTTCAGTAGGTATATGTCTGTGTGCTTTCTCCACATATACATTTGAGTTTACCAAAAAATACATATTTTTTAATGCTTCTGAAAATATCTTGGCGCCGAATGAGTTGGTGTTTTTTGTAAATCTTGRTCTTAGTGAAGAAATGATAGTTTTATAAAAACAAACAGAACATGTTTGTAATCACAAGAAAGTAAAGCTAAACAGATAAAGAAGAAACAAATATCTGAAATATGTTGGAGTATATTTATTTAGTACTAGCCATTATGAGAGCACTTATGAATTAATTTATATATAAAAAATAAAACACTTGATACATTTGCTTCATAAGCACCTTCTAAAAGCTTTCTTAAAAAGTTTTCACTGACAACATGACCTGATTTATACAAAAGAGAAAAGGAGAGTTTAAA
The DNA here is from genome assembly GCF_003343005.1 of Rhea americana. Lineage (NCBI taxonomy): Eukaryota > Metazoa > Chordata > Aves > Rheiformes > Rheidae > Rhea > Rhea americana. The sequence goes on from NW_028186457.1 coordinate 4,018,905, forward strand.
TGTCTTCTGTATTTTTGTTTGCTGTGGATCTTAAAAGTATGTGAGAACAGACTCTTGGGAATTTGGGGGCATTGCACAATGCCAAATACCTCAGCAATAAACAATAATCTCTCTTTTTAATATTTTAGCCGAGCTGGGAGACTACAACCATTCAGAAAACTTGCCAGGCTACCTCTCAGACTATTCTTTCATCCCTAGCCAGCCTCAAGACTTTGAAAAAGAAATAGCAAAATTACATCAGCAGCACATGTAAGGATTTACAGCAGAAGATACTGACTGACTTTGTCAAATCCTGACTGCTGATGCTGTGCTATTGTATGAAATAAAAATACTTTGTCTTAAAGGTTTCTGTAAAGATGTATGTGTAATGTGGTATTTTTTTGTAGAATGTCTGTATGATAAGCACCATTAATACTCTGCACAGATAGTACATCTATGGCAGAATGAGGGGGAAGATTTAGTGAATAAATTAATGTTTTAAAGCTATACTGAAAGGAAGTATTTGAGTGAATTTTGAGAATATTAACTTATTAGAAAATAATTTCTTTAATGGCTTTCTCAATGRTTGAGAAAGCTGTTTGGATAAAGGCCTTATTTTCATGATGCTCTTACCATTAGAAAAGAGTTACTTTAGAAGTGTCTGAGACAGACATAAGTTTTCTTCAATACCTATGTTTCCTGTCTGCAATTCTGTGACCTTTTCATGGAAAAGGTGATGAAGTAATGGAAAAACTACATAAATGTATATATTTAATGAGTAAATATGCAAGTGATGCTCTTCCAGTSATGGTTCCCTGGTATTTTAGGACTTAGGTGCTTTGTTGTTACACTAACGTTTAACAAAATTTAGACTGTGTTTACAGAGATACCTGCTTAATTTGTGTGTGTTGTTGGCACTACAAACTGTTATTACATTTCAGTCAATGGCTTGGTAAATTCGGTTAAGTAGGGAAAAGAAAATTAAAATGGGTTTGTGATAATTTAAGTTTGGAGGATAAGCCTTGGAAAGAAATTGCTATTATCAGTACAAAATACAACTTTGCAAAAGTAATTTCTAGGTTCCAGACCTCCACAGGYTTTTAAATGATACAGTGCATTAGAAGCATAAAACATGTATGTTTGCAAACAGTATGTGGCAGACTCCTTTTAAGCCTTTGTCTATGTGGAAGCAGAAGTATTTTCTGTTAAGATGTTTTGATTACAGTCTGTTCATGGTGAGAGTGGGAACTGAGATTTCTGAGGAGAAAAACAGTGGAAACCAGTGCAGGTTTTATCTGAGCTCACTAAAGAGCCCGGGGGAGTGGGTTTGTGTACATGTTAGAATGTTTCTTATTTAATATCTTTCTTTCAGAGGACTATCTCCTGCAGAAGCGGAGTTCAATTATCTCAATACAGCACGTACCTTAGAACTTTATGGAGTGGAATTGCACTATGCAAGGGTAAGTTTGGATGAGCTAGTACTGTAATATAAAAGTCGATTCCTCAGATTGATGAGGTTTTTTTTTACTTTTTTTTAAAAACTTTTTGCTTTTTTTTTTACCTTTTGAAAACAACTTTGTTTTATAAGGTGCTTAAATGAGACTTATCAATTTGAATAATCTCTGATTGACTGTACTGAGAGTATTTCTTTACTTAAAATTGGACATATTAATATTTGCTTTATTCAGGTTAAGCTTTATTAGACTGAATACCTGTTCAGTGAATAAAAAACATGCTGCTTGAATATACTTCTGCTGTTTAAGGGTCTGTTAGGTTCAGATTAGAACCAAATTAAGTCATTGTTGTTATTATATAATGTGAAATATCATATAATGTGACTGTATTGCAATGTGATATAATGCATCATGTGTGTAGTGTATAATGTGTTGTTATTATATAATGTGAATTATGTAATGTAAAAACAAATAGTAGTTATAAGTAGCATAAGTAGTAATATTTATATTGTTCTTTGTCATTTTTTTCTTTTTTTTTGAAGGATCAGAGTAACAATGAAATAATGATTGGAGTGATGTCAGGAGGAATACTAATTTATAAGAATAGAGTACGAATTAACACCTTTCCATGGTAAGGAAAGCTGTTAAAACAAATGCTTTTGTTTTTTAATTTCTGAACATACTGTACCAGTGTTACAAATTCAAAACAAAACAAAAAGACTGAAATGTAGTATCAAGCTGAAATATTTTACCTCATGCTGTGCAATGGATGATTTTTATGAATGGGTTTTTTGCAGGCCTTTTTGCATGGGCCTCTTTTGCAGGCCATGCTGTTAAATGATTATGGTCCAAACTGTAATTAATTCTAATATACTTTTTCTTCAGGAGTTTGTAAGCATACTTTTAAATTCAGTTATATGGCCAGGGCCATTATTGTGGAGATGTCAACTTTATTCTAGCTCAGAGTCTTTAAAAGGACCACTGAAATTAAAAAATACAGTGTGGAGAATAGTGATTACTGTTACCTGTTTCTTCCTATGTAATTTAATTGTACTGAAGGTGTTAAATGTAGTTTAGGTATGACACTTGGGGGTAACTGAGTTAGGGGATTCTCAGATACTGTTCTCTCTTCATCCATAGGTAGTTCTTATCATTTTCATGATAAAATCTATTTGTTGAAGAAATTGCTGTCGTTTCTTTCTCCTCTTAAAAAAAATTGCTTCTTAAAGCTATTCTCTTTTATATAATCTTGGAGTTATCCTTATAAAAATATGCTATTCTACTTACATCAGTCTCTTCTCTGTTGGGATCCTGTTTCTACTTAATGATAGGAGGAATGAAAAGATTTAAGTTGAGAACTCCTGTTCTGTTGGATCATACCACTGCTCTGTCAGAGTTTGGCACCTCCTCCAAAGCTTTTTTGTCTCCCTCAGGAATAACTTTTGCTTCGTTGATTTTCTTGCCTGCTTAAAATCCACTTAGACAATCTTCCTTGTTATATATTTCTTTGAATATACTATAATGCAGAGTGGGCTAAGACAGCTGTATGGAATTGTAAAAGACATTATTTCACCAAATACGAATTGTTCACACTAGAATAATGATGAAAAGTCTTACGTTTTTCTTTGCTACTGATTTGTGTGAATTGATGTTAGAGTCCAAGCGATTGGTACAAAAGTTTTCTGTAGCCACATAACCAAAAGTTTGCTGAGTCCATTCTGTCCTTAGAAGCAGAGCCTTGACAGAATGCTTGACCATATCATTTAATTGCTGAAATTCTGGATTGTACTGTAATCCAGAGGTACTGTTTCTCTCGGGTGATTCTGAAAGTTGGCACTAACTTATTTTTTATTAAATATAGATACAGAAACACATTGCAGTTTATAATTTTTATGGAAAAGCTGTCTTGAACTGCGACTGCTGAGCACTCGCGTAAATCTCTCCTTGAGATCTACTTACTTTTCTAAAAATTAACTTTCTCAAATAACAGCAAAATTTTTTAAAAGGAGGCAGTGTAGAAGATGCAGTGAAAATGATCTGTAGTGAATTCTGCTTGCTGCTCTTACATCGTTCTGGCACTGCAGATAGAAAACTACTCCAAAGCAGCTAGGAGGCAAACTGGACAGGAGGCCTGATTTCACTTTGCTTCTCCAATACTAGTTTCTTGTGTGATCTTAGCACAAGAATTGGGTATCCTTGTATCAAGTAATACTTTTCTCACAGACCTCACATAGTAAGAGAAGAACAGCAGCACATAATCCAACCAGTTTGTTAATGATTTGGCAAATGACTTTTGCAACTAGTAGTGAATAAATACCCTGTGCTATGCAAAAACGTCCCTTGGAACTCTGTTATTTTTATTACATTAAGTAAATGGGCATGTAGGGATTTTCTTTACAATATGGGATGATTGTATAGGTTAAGCAGCATTATTTTAAAAGATACATGTTACCATGGAGGCAGCTGTTCTTTACCACCTTTTTACGCCTGTATGCTCTTTTCAACCTGTCATTATACTTATCTGTATGTCTGCGTGTCTAATCAAATTACYGTACCCAATTTTCTCTAAAGCCTTAGTGATGAATGTCACTGACTTTTTTTTATTGGCATCTATCATATGGGTTAGAAATAACTACGGGTAAAACCTAGATTTCTCAAATCTGAGTTCATTGTATAAATGATTGGAAAGTGTTAAAAGTTACTGCATAAATTGAGAGCAGCTGAATCACATAGGAATTAGATTATCGTGTGCATTGCAGAAATAGAAGTAGGATGAAATTTAACAATACAGAGCTAAGTAATATGCATTTAAGGGCTAAATAAGAAACTGTTAAATGGTGGAGCCTTGTCAATCAGGAGAAAGATGTGAGTGTTGATGGGTTTTTTTTAAGAAAACTTGGAGCTTGAACTGCAGTGTAGTTATGAAAAGGCTAGACAGATGACCAGCAAAGTGTTTTCTGGATGAGCAGAGTAATATTAAAATTCTAAAAGGTGAAGTGAGCTTCTTTTAAACTTCTGGGTGTATATGTTTTCAAAAAGAAAAAATTGAGGGGCAGAGGAAAAGTACTAAGATACAGGAACAGACTGTAAAACCTATTTATGAGGATTGGTTAAAACATTAGCCCGTTTAGTCCAAATAACGAATGAAGATTGAAAAAGCATTTGATTGTTTCATGAGTATTCTTGGGAATAAGTACCAGTGGAAATAAGTATGATTTTCAAGATCAAATAGATATAAAATGAATTGGAAATTAGAAAACTTTTTAACATCAGAAGGAAAGTTGTGGAATGGCCTCATAGTCAACAGTAGTTAGAAATGAAATTTTGATACTAGAATTCAGTGATCGGTTGGTTGGGTCCACAAGAGGAGAGTAAGGGAGTCATCACTCACTACAGCTTTGCGTTGTTGTTTGGGCTTCTGCYGATGACGTGCAGGGACCAAAAGGATCCTTCCACCACCGCAGTGGACGGTAAAGTTTCCAAACTCGTCTTCCCGGAAGCATCAAAGTTGGCCTTATCTTAAGAAAGGCCTTTGTGCAACATTTGGCCATGTCCCAGTCAGCACTGGAACTGGAAGTTACCGAAAGTGCTTGACTGTTATGTCTTCTTCATGTAAACAGGTTAAATTGATTGCCTCAACTGAAACAGTGAAAAAACTTTTTCTCTCTCTCTTTTTTTTTTTTTTTGTGAGCAGTCAAGTGACATATTTCCACATAATTCCGCTTCCCTTGCTGAGATTCAAGATACTAGTGACATTCTGTATCTTTCCTGTAGCCCACTGCATTTCTGAGGCATTTTGGTTTTCTTTTCTAAGCTTAGTCTCAAGTTTTGCTGTAGGATTTTAGGTGTCCTGTGGTTTGCCACGTTAAGAAACAATGCACAGGGTGACTGGTGGAACCAGAGTAGGTTTTCTCTGAGATAGCAAAAGGCAAATCTATGACAAAAGTATTATCCACAGCCAGCTATAATTGAATACAGTAAATGTTTTWCCTGAAAATGTATATAGAAAAGTAAGCCTGAGGCAAACAGAGCATGAAAATACTCAGTCTGTGTTAGGACCATTTTTGGATTGAGGCTGCTTTGTACATGCAGTACTGTAATAATCAGGACAGTATTAATCCAAGCTACTTTTACTGCTGTTTTTTTTGGGGGGGGAAACAGTAAGTAGAAGTAGTAAGCAGTTAGAAGGAGGTTCTGTAAAACACACTAGTAAATTATTGAGTGCATACAGTGTAAATCATATTAAGCTACGCGTCCCTACTGGAGGCTAGAGGTTTCTGTGAACTCTGCTTCATCTTGTTTGCATGCCAGGGATACTGATCTAAATTCTGAGTGTGGTTTTGTGTGTGTGTGTGTGTGTGTGTCTGCATGTAATTAAACAGTTGTTCTTTATATTCAACCATATCAGCTGACGTGAGCTGACATTAATTTTTTTCCTGTGAAGACTATAGGACCAACACAATGGGTCTTAAAAAAAAAAAAAAAAAAMTACCACAAAATAAACACGACCAGTCTCTCCTGCTGCTCTGTGCCCCCTCTCCCCTAAGCTTTTCATCCTACCACAGGCTTTCTATTGCTCTGAGTAAGGATCTGAAATGCCAAGTTTCACTGCATGGGTCATTAGTATACCTACTAACTTTCCTTTTTATGCCTTTAATCCTGCAGTTGTTCCAGTATCATGACTCACTATGTTGCTTCTACTTATCCTTACTCCTGTAAAACTGGAGCTGTGCAGATTGTCTTCCCTGTGCCTGATGTTTAAGTGGTGCATGTTCAGATAGATACCCTTTTTCAGTACAGTTTTGATAGAAGTGAAACACTAGGCATGCACATATTGAGAGGTGGGAATAAAAGTTTAAGTATGCTGCTCAGAGATTGATCAAGCAAAATGTGTTTGCCCTCTTCTCTTGGCATTATGTCTAAATGGCAGTAAAGATTATTTGCAATCTTTATCAGCATGATCACAGGGAAAAGAGAATGAGGAGGCAAATAAGGTAATAATAAAGTGAAACAAAGGAGACTGCCTTTTATCTGGTGTATCCTAACTTGATCCTCCAGTATCGTGAGTAGTTCTTCTCTTCGCCAAACGTTGCTAGTAGATACAAAAACCTGGGAATCCAGGGAGCAGATCTTGCCCACGAAGTCTAAAGAAGAAAAGCACCGAGGATCTCAGCCTTTTCTTTGTCCTTTGTCACTAGATGACCAGTCCTGTTCAGTACTGGGGACACGCTTTCCTTTGTCTCTTTTGCTGTTGATGTGCCTATAAAAAGCCTTATTGCCTTTCACATCTATTCAGCCAAGCTTTGGCCTTCCTAGTTTTGTCCCCGAATGCTTGGGTAATACTACYGTACTCTTCCTTGGTAGTCTGTTTTTGCAGCCTATACGCTGCTCTCCTGTGTTTGAGTGCAGTCAGGGTTTTCAAGTTCGGCTAAGCTGGCCTCCTCTCATGCTTGCCTGTTTTCTTGTACATCAGGATTGTTCTGGTTTCAGAAGACCGACCCTGAAGATTGGCCACCTCTCCTCAGCTTGTGTTCCCCACAAGGCAGCCCCCAAAGGAATTTTGCATGATAGATCTCTGGGCAAGACTAAGTCTCTTCTCCCAAATTCCAGGGGGGATTAGTTTACTGCTTGCCCTCCTCACTTCCCTCAAGATGTTTAACTCTGCCGTCTAACAGCCRCTGCAGCTAAGTGTGTTTGTGAGTAGCGCTTCCAGATCCTAGAAACCTGCTGGATTGCTTGCACCCTGTCTTAATGCACTCCTGGCAAGTGCTGGGGTGGTAAAGTTCTCAGTGAGAACGAGGCCATGCTGTCATGGGACTCCTTCCAGTTGTTTGAGTACTAGCTTCACTTTAGTCTGACTTAAATATCTCTGCATTTAAAAAGATATGACTTATGGTTTAGGATGTGTCCAAGCTACATATAATTGGAGACTGGAAGATCATGGCAGGAAACTATCATGTATGCATGTTCTTACGCTTTCTTCGACATGCGTTTTTTGGCCACAGTCAAAAAGAAAAAAGAAACGTAGGCAGACATACCTTGGCTTTCACTGGCTATGGATATTCTTATTTAATGCTTGGGTATTATTGAGGCGTAGAGACTCTTAACTGSTGTATGTTTTGAAAATAATTCAGATTCAACTTTGAATCATTTCATTGTACTTGAATAGTGAATCTTACAGATAGAGTTGGGCCTTACTGCCTAYTGTTGTGAGTGTATGTATAGCCTTCATCCTTGCTGTTCATCCTTGAGTCTGTGCATCAGGAAAACTAGTCATTTATTTTGTAGAAGGAAAGCAAAAAGTATGAGTAAAATGCAATAGGATGTTTTTATAAATAGAATAGTATGTTTCTGGTAGCACACTAAGCAACTCTGTTATAGGTATACTATTGTGTACAGTTCAGTTGTTAGAAAAGGTGTATATTTTTAAATGTTCTTTTAATTGTACCCTACCCCAAAATCTGATTTTAGAAAATGAATCACAGCTTACTTCTGTTTACATTAAATTATTTAGGCTGTAGTTTACTTATTTCTCATTGTGCTCTCAAAGACCTCTATAATTACTAGTAAGTTTCTCATTCAGCAAATTTAGGACCGATCTCTTAACAATTCTTAAGTGACTGTTTTGTCATAGGAGGTACTAGAAAAATGCTGCATTGCCAGTGTAATAATTTGATGTTTGCTAGCTAAGTGGTAGTCGTCTTACCTTACCTTGAGAAATAAATACAAAAAGTAACAAGTTATTAAAAATTTACAATAATACAGAAAAAAATGACTTTTTTAAACTAAAGGCAAAGCTTAAAAAAAAGGAAATAGAAGAAGAGCTTTAAGCATAATTTAAGGGCGAATATCTGCAGACACTCTTTATATGATTGGAGAGAGAAATTTTCAACAAATTGGGACATCCAAATTAGGTTCCTGCTCTGCATTCTCCCCAGAATAAAAATGTCTCCATTTAATTTGATTAAGATGATAATATCTATATATAGACACCTAACTTAAGTGTCTCTTAATGTGAGTTGTGCTTCTCAACCTTTCCAATCAAGGGGTTTTGTATTAACCAAGGTGATAAATATGCAAGTAGTGATTCTAGCCATTTTTGAGGTCCCTACATGTTCTTCATGAACAAGTTAGTTCACTCTATATCTCAAAAATTGTATCACTAACTTCAGTGACGTAGTACAATTTCTTTTTTTCTTGGTAGCTTTACTAAACCAATATAATAATTTGAAGTACAGGGAATCAGAAATGACAGTTTAGATTAGTAACAGTGCTCTGCATAAACACATAGTATGAAAGGCTAATTGTAATGCCTGAGGAGTTTGTTGTTTAATTTCCCTGAAGTTAACTGTGTGATCGAGATTCTTTTGCTTTGAATTTCATGAAGAGTGTCAGCAAAATCATCTTTGTGTAAGATAGCATATAAATTTAGCATTCTAACTGCTTGCAGTGTTATACCAGTTGTTCTTTTTTAAATCCACATGAATTAATGTGGTGGATATACAAGTTGTTCCTTTTTAAATCCGYGTAAGTTAAAAGGTAGTAGCCTTACTTTCATTCTTGATCAAAATAATACTCATTTATGAAATTCAGCAAAGGACATGCACCAGCTGCACGTTACATGTCTTTGAAAAAAAGATATAATTAGATTGTGATGGGAATATGGCTTGTCTTTTCCCATTTAGCATAACTAGCATTATAATGACCATGCAAAATTGCCTGAAATTATTGCTAGCTTCTCACATGCTTATAGATAACCTACATGACAAAGGTCTGTAGGCTGTTTTTTTCCTGTCATATATTTCAAATSTTTTTCCTGCTGCTAGTGTGCAGGTATTTTAAACTTTTTTTTAAAAAAAAAAAAAATATCAAGATCATAAGTCTATAACTTCATTTTCATATCTTATCTAAGATATTTTGCTAAAGCAGCTTTTGGTTACATTTAGAAACATGAATGAACATAGAGAAAGAATGACTTTCAGTTCTCAGGTGGAGCTGAGTGTTATTTTGTATTCTAAGGGATAGTGAAGATGATACCAGAGAAGAGGATTTCATACTGGGATGACTTGGGGATAGAATAACTCTTTGTTTTTTGGAGCTGGTAAATATGTAAATTAGCAACTACTTTGAGTTTGGGATTGAAGCAATAAGTGAATGTGGTAGATAACTCAAATATGTAGTTTATAAATCTGAAATTATACAAGCTATTTTACATAAGCATTGAAATTTTATCTTCTGTCTATGGCAATTTCATTAAACTGAAAGCTTCTCTCTCTAGAAAATATATTTTTGGTAGATGTACTTAAGCTTTTTAGCATGATTCAGTATACTAAGTGTTTAAATATTCTGATTTTTATTTTTCATTTAGGTTGAAGATTGTAAAAATTTCTTTTAAGTGCAAACAGTTTTTTATTCAACTTAGGAAAGAATTGGTGAGTACTGTCTTAAACCTGGTYTCAAAAAATCAGAACAATGACATTTCTCCATAACTAAAAGTCTACATTGCACTTAGCATGATATTATATTGATTTTTATCTTTAACTGCAATTAAATGTCCAGTATCAGGTACATTCTGGCCATTTCAGTTATCAAATGGGCTATTACAATGTTGAATTTTTTTTTCATTTGATTTGCCTTGTGTTTTAGATACTTGTAACTTCACATTTTTATATGGGAAATAAAACTTGTTTATTTTAAGAAATGTAGAAAAAGTTGAAAGTAAATCTATATTAAATTTTAATATCAGAAGAAACCAAGTTAAAATTAAAAGTAATGCCTAATTCTGCTTTAGTTGTATATATGTTTTGTAAATGCTTGATTTATGTTTTTCAGACAAGTCAGCTTTGTTATTTATCTTTAAATGGATGAGATGAGAATGTCTTTGCAGTTTTAAATGACATACTGTAATGTTTTTCATGCCTGCTTGTGAATCTGTTAGGAAAAAGTTGAAGCTTTATATGATGACTGCGTGTTTCATTGCTTGTGGTGTTTGTTTGCTACTCTGTGAAGCACTATAGGACCACTGAGCGTTTAATTCAGCGAGAAATGAGTTGTTCCATGCCTCCAAGAGATTGGAGACTAAACTCATCACAGCCAAATCGCTGGGGGAAGATGAATGAATTAAYTTAAAGTATGGCTATGTGATTAACTCATCAGATTAGTTAAAAGGATTTTGTGCAATTCTTACTTACAGCTAAAAAGAATTGAAGATCTGAAGTGCAGAGTTACTGAGTAGATAGAAAAGATGGTTTCTAGGCAGAAACCATCGTGAGTATTGTAGGACTATTACAGTTTTAGGCACAATACAGCTACATAAGAAAAATGTAAGGAAGACCTGTTATATCAGAACAGGCCAATAGCTGGTGACTAAAAATAGCATGAAGCTGGATCAGACTATATATCTTAAAAGCCAGATTCTATAGCATGAGGTCCAGAAGTTTGAAATTTTCACAGATGGAACTGCCTGACTAAATGAAGAATTTCAGTCGTGTACCAGTTGGMAGGAAAGGTTGGACACTTGGGCTTAGCACAGCACAACTAACTGTCAGTTCAGAAATGAAGTAGCAGGAGCTGGAACTAAGCAGGGATTTTGGAGCAGATATGCATGGAAATAAATTAATTTTGGCTATTACATGAAGTAAGCAGGAGTTCCTATCACCTTGAGCATACATGTAAGAGAAATAATGATGCAAAACTAGGGAGCATAAAGTTTCATCATGGTGACACAGACATATTTTAATACCATTCAGGGGACACAGGCTAGTTCTAGAAGGCAAACTGATCTCTGACTGCCCAGAGGTCAAATTCTATCTTGATACCAAAATATGTAATTTCCATTGCCGTTACAAGAATTTTATTTGGATCTGAGATGAGAATTAGGCTATTTATTTGGAATTAATTACTGTTTTTTAAAGCAGAACTTTAGGAAAAAGTTATAGTAGCAGAGTTGAGGAAAAAGTACCTTGAATGTTGAGACAGGTAGATTTAAAAAAAAAAAAAAAAAAGGTAGATTATGCATTTGAATGTTTTCTGCATTGCAGCATATAAATGAGGACAGTATAAAGAAAGCTTTCCTATCTTGTATTTTCTATTCCTTTTTAATACCCTGCTTATTATAACTTGTGCCASACTGTCGTGTGTGTTTGTATAAGTAATGTCATTTCTCTTTTGAGACATCTAAGCCAACAAATTACAAAGCCTCATAGTGKTGTTGTGTAAATTCTATGCATCAGATGAAAACTGATGGCAAGAACTTYTATTTCATTTATTCCAAGTAATGAATATTTTAAGTTGAAAGCTCAAATTTGTCTTCCAAAGAATGCATTGTACTTAAAACTGTTTTTAATTATACCTAATATTAAAATTATTTCCATAATAATTGATGTATAATTAATTAATACCATAATAATTGGTATATGCCTATATTTACTTTCACCTTCCTTCAACAAAATAGAGTGCCTAGTGACCCCTTTGAGATAGCCTAAAATAGGTGAAATGACTCTGCCGTTGCTTATTTGGTATTTAAAAATATCCTTGATCTACTGCTTTGCATAGCTATTCAAATAAAAGTACTGATATATGATATGACAGTGAACATACATTCATGATATGTTCATGATAAATTTCTAAGTTGTGTGTAAATATGTAAGAAATACTACAGTTGAGTAAACCATAGTTATTCTGATGCAAAGTCAAGGTGTTTTAGGATATTAAATTAGTGGTCTTGGGAGAGGAATTTTTTTTTTCCAAACTGCTATCATTACTGTTTTTAAGTAGTTCTTAACAGATATTTTTCAAATACCTCAAATGAGTGTGTAGAGCTTTTAATTGCAACTGTACTCAAACRTGTAAGTACCTTATCTGTTAATTGCCTATTAAGTTTATTCCCTGATTTGGCATTGCTTAGAGGCCTCAACAAGCAAGGAATTATTTGCCTATTTAGCAGATTATATCTGTGTTTAAATAAATCATTTAAAGGATGTCAGATGAAGCACTTAAGTGTCAAAGTTATTTTCACTGGTAATATAGCATGTTCTTGAAGTGGTTGTGTATTCTGTCAGTTATGTGACTAGAGTGCATATTCCAAGTTGATTTTCTTGTCATTGTTTGGATGTAGGGGGAAAGAATATTATCTATACAACTTTYTTCATTCAGTGTTGGAAGCCCTCTAAGCCCCAACTTCAATGGTTATTTTTCTGTACTGGATTTTGCAGCACTATATTTTTGCCTTTTCTGTTCCATATGTTACTTCCTTTATGTATTTTGAAACTGTTCTAGTTCAAGAATTACTTAGTGTTTTTGTTTCTCTCTGGGTTTCTCTAAGCTTCTCTGTTTTCAGTTGGTTGCCCCCCTCCTTGACTGTTGTAATGTCAATAGTTAACATCACATTCTTAATGCTGTCCAGTGTACTTTAGCAGTCTCAATTCTTTGACAGCAAAATAAGCTGCTCAGCAAGTTCCTTTGCTCTTTTAGAGCTCAAATATCTGCTGGAAAAATCACTGGAGTCTCTTTAACAAAACAGTTTTGAGACTTTTGTCCCTGACCAAGAACTGACTTCCGTGTGGTTTTTTTCCTCTTTTTTTTTTTTTTTTAAGTGTAGATTGTATATCTGAAGTTTGCACTTTGAATTTTTTTCCTCCTTGTTATCCCTCAGAAGGAAGCTGGCTAGATTCATGAAGTGATACATGGGCTTATCTGTCCAAATATGTGCTTGAACTTAAATAATACCGGCACTCATTAGATGCCTAGTCGATTGTTGCCTAATCCTATCCAAGTTTCTGCCCCTGGGCTTTTGCATAAAGTGCTTATACTGCTGGCACAATCTGTGTAGCACTTAAGCTTCCAAATGACTTTATTCTACCTTTTGAGGGAGAAGGAACATCTTGGGTTTCTGGGAGCATGTGCTTGTAAAATTATAAGTCTTTCTGCTTCTGTCAGTAAATGTGTATGGGAGGGAAGGGTATAGATTTTTGTTTTGTTTTGTCAGTTCTATTTGTTTATATAAAGAGAATGAGACCTCCTATAGAATATGCTTTTTAACACAGAAGTTACTCTCCTAAGAAGTGGGGAATTGGGTTTGAAGTCACTGCCTCAAATCAGATGAAGAAAGGTTTGAATGAATGGCCGTACCCAAGGGGAATGCTCAAGGACTGGGCATTGTATGCTGGAAGTACACCAACATCCATGCTTCCTTTCTTCATTTTTATTGCTTGGAGGGTTTTTTTTGTCCCCTTAATAAAGGGTCACAGATGTAGCTAGACATCATTTTGGCATTTTTCTTTCAGAGTTTCTTCTTGGATTCTGTAGGTAGCCTGCTCCATATTTTTTTTAAAAAAAAAAAAGTTACAATTTTACATGCTTTTTGGCTTATCTGTGGTTTTACTGTCAGGCCTCGAGTCTATTCACTCGTTGCATTCCCACTATTTTACTCTTCTCCCTCCTGAAGCAAGCTGACTGGTTTCCTGTCTCCAAGAGAATCACAGAATCGGCAAATGGATTGGACCTCTGGAGATTGTCTAGTCCAACCTCCCTGCTCAAGCAGGGTCACCTAGAGCATGGTAGACAGGGTTGCATCCAGGCGGGCTTGAAGATCCCTGGAGAAGGAGACTCCACAACCTCTCTGGGCAGCGTGTCCCAGTGCTCTGTCACTCTCACAGTGAAGAAATTCCCCCTCACRKTCAGRCAGAACTTCCTGTGCTTCAGTTTCTGCCCATTGCCTCTTGTCCTGTCACACAGGGCAACTAAAAAGAGCTTGTCCTCGTCCCTTTGACACTCTCCCTTCAGGTACTTKTACACATTGATAAGATCCCCCCTCAGGCTTCTCTTCCCCAGGCTAAACATGGATGTAATTAATGTGATAGTCATTTCAGAACGGAATCCAGCTATGACTTCCCCAAGACAGTCTTCTAGCACTGTCTCAAGAGATTTAATACACTGAAATGTCTGTATGTCATATCAAAATTGATCTAGTCCTAGTATTCTTCAGGGAAAGATCTACTCTAAGAGCTGCTAGCAGTCAGCCATAGAGCCAGGGCTTACACCCAAAAATGGTTAGCAAAGATAAGTTTCAAGCACCCAACTCATGTCTGGATTTTGCAGAACCCATGGTGGCAGGAAAAGGGTTGGTTCACTTGGGAGCCAGCATCTTACACTCTCCTTTAGCCTGAAGTTTGGTTCCTGGCTGTAATTGAGGTTAAGGGTGTGTTTTGAGAATCAATGCTCTACATTGCAATGAAAGCCTTAAAAGCTATGAATAGAACCATTGTTAGGGTACCTTAAAGCTCTATCAGACCAAGTTCCTGTGAAAGTGCTGTTTTGCATTACAATTAAGCTGATCTAGCTGCTGCTCCTTTTCATCACCCTTTACCAGCTCTTCCTTCATGATTCATGTCTGAACCAGTGATAACCATGTGGGTTRTAAGAGTGTCTGATCAACTCTATTCTCTAGAATATAAATTGAGGGGAGCAGAATTTCTTCCTCACCCCTAGTTATAATGGTCTAAGTGAGATGTGAACATGTATGCTCGCCAGCTCATACAACTTGTCAAATTCTCTTTCCAACTGTGCAACGGCTGGCAGAGCATTAGTTGTGCTTCATCATGAGAACTTTTCACTGGAATCTAAAATCTTTGCTGCACCTAGATAAGGCACCCTGTAATTTCCCATAGTTGCCTTGTAGGATAGAAGTGTAAAAAGGAGGAGGTTGTTTACAATAAGGTTGCAGAAGTACATTGTTTATTGGCTGGGAAAGCCTTTTGAACAGCTAATGGACTTCGTTTTTGTTACATGACTTGCAAGAGCTCGTGACTTGCAAGTACTTCTGTACTTTATTGTTCTTTAATAGAAAATACATGGGAAGATGTGTGTATGTAATTCTTGTAGTTTTTAGATTCTTATTTTTTGTTTTGTCAACAGATACTCAGAATTTACTGTTTACTTTAGAAATCCAGTTTTTTTCTTTACCCTGATCTCATCATGTAACAGCAAATACAGTGTTTCTTAACCAGTAATGATAATGATTGCCCAGCTACAACACTGGGAGAGATGTTCCAGATCTATGACCAGTGAATCTAAGAATGAATAGGCCAGCAAAGAATTATCCTGCTAAAGAAGTTTACTGCTAGGTAAAACCAATTAAAATATTCTTATTTTCATGGGGGATTTGGTGCTGTGAAGAGAAAACAGAGTGCTGATGATGTCTTCTGCCCTACAAAGTTTGTAATCAAGCTCCCTCAACGGGCAAACTGGCTTATTTTGTTTGCACTTTTGCTTGTCTCTCCATCGCCAAGAACCCAGTCAGTCATTCAGAGTTAGGCATATCAGTTGTTCTTGAGGTGAATACCCGTTCCCAATTTTTAGAACAGGCACATGTGTGTACTTACCAACCTTCCCTTCTCTTCTAAACAGCTGGGATTGGATTCCTCATTTCAACTGTAGAAGTCTTGAAATGGGGAGGCATGTTGCCTTCAAGTTCTTCAGTCACAGAACTTTTTCGTGTAGCTTGGATCTTGCCTTTTGTGAATGTTTGCTTTATTCTCAGATAGACCTGTTTCAACATCACTAAACACAATGTTAACCTATGAGCAGGCTCTTCATTAAGTATAACTTAAAAAGAAAATGCCCTTTCAGACAGCTCTCRTTATTTTGAAAAGATTTTATAGTATGTAAAATTAATGTAAAATTAGAGAGCCACTTTAAAAATCATTGCTCTTGAAAATTTTTGTAAAACCAACAGTAATTTTCTTAGATTAATTTCAAATGTAACCAGGAATAATTTTTATCTGAAATCATTTTTTTTTTTTTTTAACTTTCAGCATGAATCTAGAGAAACATTACTAGGATTCAATATGGTGAATTACCGAGCATGTAAGAATTTGTGGAAAGCTTGTGTTGAACATCACACRTTCTTCCGTTTGGACAGACCACTGCCGCCTCAGAAGAACTTTTTTGCACATTATTTCACTTTGGGTTCAAAGTTCCGGTACTGGTAAGTGCTGATCTGAAATATATGGGGAGTAAAATAATTGAAGAGGCTTACTCTTCAATAGAGGTAGAGAATTTGTTGAAAGAGGCCATACTTCAAGTAGTTTTTGAATCCTACAACTGTCCCCCTCCTGCCTTGGCTTTGGCTTCAGATGTCAGTAGTTTTCTAGAACATCTTGGAAATATTACTGTTGTATGATTAGCAGTTGCTACAAACTGATACTTTGGGATTGTTGCAGAGGCTGCATGTCTTTGCCTATAGGAAAGAGCTGCCTATGTGCTGGGTTATGTTAGATTTAAAAATGTTTTCTTGGAACTTCAGTCTTTGACCTGGTGTTTTTGAAAACTGGTGGAGCTAAGATCTTGTATGCAGCAAYGTGGACAAAACAAACCTAAAAAAAGATCAAATAGGAGTCAGCAGGGAGAATCTTGTCCAAATAAAGTCCATTTAAGCTAGACGCATACAAATAGACAACTAGATTAAGAAAAAAGGCATGCATATTCCACACCAAAACCAGAAGTTTAGAAAGTAAGGATGAAATGAAATMCCTAATTTTTAAGGGTGAATTTGACATAACAGGCAAAAAAGTTAGTGATGCAAAGAGTGATAGTAGAATAACTGTAATTCCCAAATGTAATGTAATAATAGAGTAGTCGGCGTTGGTTTTTGAGGTGCTTTCTTTAAAAGAAAGCTCAGTGTTAAGTGAGTTAACTGTCTCTGCAAGTAATGCAGAATTCTTATGGTTTAAATTGTTCCTAAATGAGGGAAGTAATAGTGGAGTTACTGTGGATCATCTGTGTAGAATGGCAGCAGTATCTGTGATATACAAAGGGAGATGATGATGAAAAGCTAGAAAGCACAATAGCAGGCTATTTCTGTTACACTCGTGAACTGAATAAATGTTTCAAGAGGAAAGTAATTCAGAGACTAAATTTTTACACCATCTGTTCCTTTAACCAACATTCATAGCACCCATTTAAGAAACAGCATTCTGCAGTCCTGAACAGTGTTCAAGAATTGGTTCAGTATTACTGTAGTGAATTTTGAGAGTTTTTTAATTTCTATAAAAATTTTGAATTTGAATCTATTGTGGTTACTATTGTAGAATAGTTCTTTGATAGCATTCAACGTAACGTAAGATAAAAAGGGAAACTGTATAAAAATGAGGAAGGTCATTAAGATTAATGAAGTAGCTAAAAGGCTAGAATTTCTGTGGCTATCGTAAGGTTGTTTAGAGAAAGCGTAATAATAGTAATGTTATATACACAGAGAGATTAAGAGCACTGGGCTTTGTTCAGTCAGGTGAAAGGGAAGCTAAGGGAGGATTTAGTAGCAGCCTGAAGTGACTTCAAGGATGGTTACAGAAATGATGGAGCCACATTCTTTCCATTAGTGGCAGATGATGTGAAAAGGGGCAACAGCCACAAATTTCAGCTCGACAGATTCCATATGGACATTAGGAAAAGACTTTTTCTCTAGGAGGGTAGTGCATCACTGAGTAAGCTACCCAGGAGAGGTTGTAGAATCTGTCTTTGGAGGTTTTCAAAACTTGTCTAGACAAAGCCATGGCCAGACATCRTTTGCTGTTATATTTAAGTAGAATTTCCCATATTTCAATTTGTCCCTGTTGCCTCTTGTCCTATCACTGGGCACCACTGAGAAGAGCCTGGCTCCATCTTCCTAGCACCCTCCTATCACGTATTTATATATATTGATAGGATCCTCCTGAGCTTCCCTTATTCCAAGGCTGAACAAAATCTGACAGCTTCTTCCGGTATGTCAGAGGCTCCAGGCCCTTAACTGTCTTTATGGCCTTTTGCTGGACTTGCTCCAGTAATGTCCATGTCTGTCTTGTTCTGGGGAGCCCAGATCTCCAGATGCAGAGTCACCAGTGGTGAGTAAAGGTGCTTTCCAGCCATTGGGCTCCCAGCCTGTACTGATGCATTCTTCTCCAGGTACAGGTCTTTGCATTTGCTTTTGGTGAACTTCATGACTCCTGTTGGCCTATTTTTTCAGCCTCCAKGAGTCATTCACTCTTTCAGTTTTCAGGTTGTGGAGTTCTTTGCAAAAGGATGTTGTAGAGACCAGAAGTCTAAATCAATTTCTAAAAGCAAGTAGAAAAAGTGAAAAAAAAGCACGTAGAAAAGGTGAAAAAGTGTTTTAATGGCTACTAAGTAAAATGTGGTCAAGTMTGTGACTTGGAAAGTTCCTAAGCTGCAGACTGCTGGAAGCTGGAGCATATACAGGGAGAAGAATGATTTATCTGTTTGCTTTGATACGATACTGATGTGCTTATCTAATTTCTTAATGATTTCTACTTAATTAAATAGCAACTTGGAAGTTTTCTTTCAAACCTTAAGGACCCAAACCTCCAAATACTGATACAGAAATGAATTGCCAGAAGTGAGTGATCCAAATTTAGTGTTCTCTGATTAGTCATATAGTCCTCTAAAGTTAAAATCACAGTATTGTGTGTGAATGTGGGCTGGCACTAAGAAACTGCTGCTAAGTTGACGTCATCAGGTGCTTACCCCAGCTTCAACAGCATGTCTGTTGCCATTAATATGTACTGCAGATGTGCCTTTGGTGGTGTGGGAACTGCATCATTTTCTAAGTCCATGTTAGCAATACACAGAGATCCCACTTGAGTACATTCTGTAYAGTAGCTGCTTAGGAAGATACCGATCTTCTTTTTTCACTAGAAAAACACCAGTCTTCGTTCTTGAGTCAGTAGTTGTCATGAGTGAAATACTTGCTGCCTTTTTCCCCAAAGTCTGCTTTTTCTCTTATGAGGAAGGACATGCTGCCCAACAGGAAATCAACCAAACATATCCTTACAGATGGACATCCTAATATGATTTCTGCGGCCAACTATAGATGAGAAGTCATTATGTATGGATAAGGCTGTTTTCAGTTTCTTTAACCAGTTCCACTATAGCAGAAGCTTGGGAGCAGTGAGATCTAGGACTTGAGCAAGGATCACCACCTAGATCCTACACTAAGAACGTGCCTTTTCTGTTATTCCTCACCTGTTCTTCTAAAGGAATCATTTTTTAATTCTGTCTGCCTTATGGTGAAGAACAGGATACACTGATGATCTTGTTACCTAAAAATTTTGCTCAACGTATTGTTTCTGCGCATATTAATTGCGGGAGGTAACTCAGGAATTAGCCTAGGAGGAGTACAGTGGAGATGCTATTACTTTTAATAGTGGCTATGACAAGGGAGATTATAGTGTTARGTATTTTCTGAAAGATGAATGCAGAATTCACATACTTGCTTTGGGTAGGGGRAAAAAAGAGAAAATCTAAAGCTTTTATAAAGCTTTTTATTAATTAGCTTAATTAAAAGTTTAATATTATTTAGTCTTTCTTACAGTCTGACTCTAATGGGAAAGACAACTTACACTTCCAGCAGTTACCCAAATGCTGCCTTAAGTTGCACAGTTGCACTGCGCTAGCTACCTTGTTGTACTAGCTAGACTGAAAAGATGTTGGTGTGGGTGGTGGGGTTTTTTGTTTTGTTTTGTTTTTTGGGATGGTTCAATTTTAAGCAAGAAATTGTTATTCAAAGTTTGCATTTAGTGGTTTTGTTTTGTTTTGTTTTCCAGTGGGAGAACAGAGGTCCAGTCTGTGCAGTATGGTAAAGAAAAAGCAAACAAAGACAGGGTATTTGCAAGGTAAGGAATTTGCATTTGTTCAGGATTTAGTTATGGCCATGTCTACATCTGCCAAACTGGCAGCAGTAATTTGTCAGTAGTAGTTTTCTGATATGCCAGTTGGTTTCAGCAAGTCGTCTTTTTGTACGTCTTCAGATGTTACGGGAAGGTGTCAGTGTTTTCTGTTTGTAAAAATGTGAAATAAAGAGCAACCTTTGTTTACTATTGCTGATAGCACGCCTTAACCATATTGAAGAGTTGAGTTTTAATATGGGAAGATGCCTCTTTGAGGGCAGTGGGAGAATCTTATGACAGAAAAGTTAATAAGGCTATGGCTTCACATTAACTACTTTTATATATTTTCAGAGAGAGTCAAAATTGCCTTCCATCTGTGTAGTTCATAGCACAATGAGGACTAACACATTTAACATCATTGCAAAGAATGGTCTCTCTAACTGTACTATTAAAACAAAGAGTTAATGGATATGTTTTTGCACTGAGAGCAGCCTATAACTGTATATACGTACTTCCTTTGGAATAGGTTACTGAGAGTGCCTGACTTGGTGAAAACAGTTTGATCACTATAGTTTTCCTAATGAGTTTTTTTTTTACCATGAAAAGTTCAACTCAAAGCAAGCTGCTTCTGAAGAGGCTCTGTCACAGACTACTTGACAGAAGCTATTATTTGTGTGTTCAGCTTCTAGAAGGGGTGGTAGGTTTAGTGATTATTAGAAGATAGATTTAATTCTTCAGTCAGAAAGGATGATACAGTCTTCAAAGGGATAACTGCTACTGCATCCATTTGGCAGCTTTTGCATGTAATATAAAGAAACCTTACGAGCGGGGAACATCTTCTGCACTGTTTTGTACTTAAGAAAATTSTACCGAGCTGGGGAATATCTGTTAGCATAGTTACCTACCTGCCTGTAATAGCAAGCATAGCAACCAATCTCAAGCACCTGCAAATGCTATTTTTTCAGAGCATTTGTGAGTTCTGCCCTGGTTTTTTTTTTCCTTTTTCCTTCCCATGAGGCAACAAATTGGCTTCCTTCATCAGAGGACTTTCTGCCTGTTTTCAGGACTGTTTCTACTCAATTTTAGATCTGCTGCAGGCATAGCAACACGAGAATTATGAAATACATTAACATTGCTAAAACTGAGTTTCTTGTGGTTGGTCGTASAAATGAATATAGCTAATAATTAAACAACTAATCATTAATTTGATTATGCTGATCACCTGTTGCCCCCCCCCAGTATTCTTTTATTTTCCTTTTTTCTTAGGTAGTACTTCTTAAGTCTACTTCCATTTTGCTTTTTTCTACTCTGCCCCTTGTCCCCCACCTCGCTTTTTCCCTTGTGCAACCTAATGTGGGGTTTTAGCTGGACACACCATAGAAACCCAGCTCCGTAGTAGAAGGATTTTGGGGGTGAAAGTGCTGTAGCATATTTGTTCAATAGGTAAATTTTATAATACTAGTTCATTGTGTGTTGTAGACTGTTGTTCTTCATGTTTAATTTGCTTTGGGGTCTGGGTTTGATTTCTATTTGGGGGAATTCTTTTAGCATTCAAAAGGCAACTACCAGCACTGTGACAACTTAAGTTGTTCAGTATTTGTTTTCTTGATGATTATAAATTAGTTAAAAACTATGTATTTCTCACTGCTCTTTGAACTTCGCAATTTCCCACAGCTAAGTGGAATAGAAAAGAGAGCCTGGCCTTCATTTTGGGAAGTATATAYATTGTTTTAGAATCTGTTATTCAGTAGATGGCACTCTTTCCTTTGAGTCAAAACTAAACAAGTGGTGCTGAAGTCATTTATCTTTTGTAATATATATTCTGAACGAAGTTAAAGGCACC
Organism: Rhea americana; assembly: GCF_003343005.1. NCBI lineage: Eukaryota > Metazoa > Chordata > Aves > Rheiformes > Rheidae > Rhea > Rhea americana. The sequence continues at coordinate 4,040,837 of NW_028186457.1, forward strand.
GTTACGACTGCTTTGATGTTTTTCTCAAGTCTTTTCTTTTTTTTTTTAAGTTAATAAGACACTTGACCCTTCTATCCTCAGTAATTACATTTTCTGTTGTTACTGTAAGTCTTTAGGTAGAGGAATGCAGCATTCTTCCTTATTTACTTTTTGAGCTCTTTCGTAATGTTTATGACTGATAAAACTCTGAYGCCTGCATGTGTATGCCACAAAATGGGCTGAATTTAGTGGTGTATCATAACAAATACACCTGGAAAGGCCACTAGTAGGTTAGCTGGTTCTTCCTTCTAGTCTCCCCATCACACTGCATGATTAATGCATTTTGAGTTATAAGGGTTTTCTTTAATATCCTCAAGGGTGGAAAAAAAGTGAAATGCAAGACATTACCATTTAGTGTAAGGAGCTTAATCTAAGAGCTTTGTCTTTAAATTCTTGTCTACTGAACGTTTACATTTCAAGTTCTAATACTGTATAGATGTTCACCCTTCTGTATTCATACAGAGGCTAAATTTTGCTTTTTAAGGTTTTCCTGGTATGGTATGGGTTTTGTTCCTGGAACCTGCCTTTCTCTTTCTGAGTACATCTCTCTCAGACATGGTAATTGTTTTGTGTAGCAACTTCTTAAAGGTGTCAAACTGTGGATTTCAGTTGCTTCTGCTTTMGGAAGTATTTTAGGTATTTGTTGCCTTTTGTTGTGAAGCTAGGCACATGCTAGCATSCCAGTCAGGACTTCCTTGAGAATTAAAGCTGCCACATTAAAAAATGGAATAATTACTGCTGCTGGTATGATTACTACATCTGAAAAATTATTCAAGATCTATTATGAGCAGCATAAAAACTCCCACTGATGTTCAGTGACTGACCTGATAGGGRAAAAAAAATGCTGGGTTGTTGTAGGTTTTCTTTTTTTTCCTAGAGCTATCTAGACTTACCCTCTGTTTCCTTCATCCATATCTAACTAAAATTGCTTTATTGAGCTAGTACTGTCTAAGCAAAGCTTTTGAATTATTTCATTGTAAGTGAACAATAGATATTTGCAGTGAGATGTTATTTGAATAGTCTACTTGTTCTAAGCTAGGAAATGATAATTATCACAAGTAATGATCTTTTAGCCTTTGGCTACTGAATAGAATATAGATCCAGAGCATAAAATGTGGAAATAAAATTTCCTGGCACCCATTCAAAAAAACTAAGCAGTTATAACCTATGGTTGGCAGGTTTAGCTGTTTGTCCTCAGGTCTTTACTTTAAATGCAGTTGAAGTAGTACTCAGGGTTGTTTGTTTTTTGTGTTTTTTTTTTGCTGTAAAAATATATAAAAATTAATTTAAATGTCTGAATCTGTTATTGTAAAGGAGGTAGCCTATATAAATTTGTTAAACGTTTTTGTGGGTACTCTTTCTTAATATTCTTGTGGCCTTAACTTAAGCATTTAGAAGAATACTGCTGCAGTTTAGATTTCCCCCCCCCCCCATCTTCATTATAGATGTCTTTCACTTGGCTTCATTTGTTGCAGGATATTCACAAACCAAGAAAACCGTAAGAATTCCCAGGAATATAATAATATCAGTGGATAATAAAAGAGAAGAAGTTCTGTCAATGCATGAATTGAGAGTTCTTAAGGAGTGTTGCTCTCTCTTAGAGTTATATCAAAATATTCTAATTCTCTTCATTTCTGCTAGTATTTATTGGAGCTAAGAGAAGGTCATTTTGTCATATTTACAGTGAATAGGTATCTCAGTCAGTTACTTGTATTTCCAGACTCCATATTGTGAAGTTAAAACCCCTGCTTTCAGAAATCCAATCTAATTGCTTCCATCATTCCTAGATTTTTTTAAACTGCATCTGTCATTTATGGTATATTTGCACATTTATATATAATTTCAGTCTGTCTCTGCATCTGAAGCAGTAGTCTCCAGTTCTGCTGAGAAACACATTCCCTGTATTTTGATTGGCAAAATGTGAAGTAAGCTCCAAGTTATGCTTTCTTTTGGGGGATGGAAATGGTTGAAAATGTTCCCACCTGTGTTCGAATACCTAAAGAACTTCTGAAAGCAGAAGCAGCTGAAACAAATCCACAGCTTGACACCCTTCAAGAAGTTGCTATACAAAACAATTACTGTGTCTGAGAAAGACRTACTCAGAAAGAGAAAGGCAGGTTCCAGGAACAAAACCCACACTGTACCAGGAACCTTAAAAAGCAAAATTTAGCCTCTTTCTCTTTATCCCTCTCTTTTCTGACAGCTGCTCTTCAGCAGTGGGATGCAGAAAAAAATTCTGTCTTTGAAAGCCTTTGTGTGCTGTAGCTGAGCCGGTACCATTTGGGTGTTTGCTGGCTTCGCMATTTGTGCTACTCTTTAGTTTTTGTTTGACATAATATTGCAATGTGTAAAACTGACTTTTCTTGATTTGGGGGCAGTTAAGGATTTTAGTCTTGTGCCTGTTCAGATAGATAGGACTTCTAAGGAATATGTCTCTGCAGATGCACCGATAATATTAAATTTTAAATTAGTTTTCTCTTTTAACTAGCACTGCCATCTAATGGGGGTACAATAGAAGCATCCAGACTGAGAATTCTGCTAGAGTAGAATTGAATATTTCAGTGTTTGTAAAAACTTTCACAAGTTTTTACAGTTTAGTTCCCCTCTACCCATCTCCTTAGCTACACTCTCATGAGAAAGTTACTTGAATAGTGTAAAGAATTAGTAATACAGAAGAAATTTGCAGGGATATTCACAATATAGCTAAAAGTGAATCAAAACAAAATTTATTGTTAGATACAGAGRTGTTGGCAATGAGAGCTAGTACCAGAAAGCCACAGCACTGAAGTTCGGCGCTGCAGTGTGGTAATTTTTTCTTTGAAATTTCTGCAAAGACAGGAAATGGAGGCAACAAACATGAGTGGGTGGGACTTTGAGGTTAGCACTGTTAATAAAATAATTGAAACTAACCTTTGCTGATAAGAGCTGCAGCTGTTTATGATGGTGGYGAAGTATAATTTCTTAAAGATCAAACCCTATCCACAGTAAATAAGGTGAGTTTTTTTAACATCAAACTTTTTGATAGGGAAAAAGATGATGCTTTTGTCATTTTAAAGTTGTGTTTATCTGTTGCATGGATTGGGGAAGTTTTTCAAAACTGAGTAGTTACAATTTATAGCTTAAGATAATGGGTTTTTTGAAGAGATCAGAAATGCCATTTGGGAAAAAATTATTTTTTCTCTTCTACCGGTCTTTTGTGTCTTTTCGTAGTTTAATATCTGTTTCATATAGGCAAGAATAGTGTCTTTTTAAAAAACAAAAAAACCCTGTTCTTAGGCAATTTTTTAAAAAGTCATATGGTCCACTTTTTTTTTCTATTTTTAGTGAAAGTGAGCAAGGTTGAATGGCCTTTACATGTCAATTAGAAAATACTGCATCTTCATTCCTGTATTTAGCTAATAACACACTTTGTTCATCAGCATTTTCCCTTTAGCTAGTCGTTTGGCAGTAGACTCTACGTCTTGCCAGAACTGTCTTTTGATGCTTTTCTGCTGGCTGCAAGCTTACTGTCAGCAAAGTCCAGCTAATGATTACCTTCTATTAATCAAAGAATAACAAACGGATAAAATATTAGACATGTTTTAGTTAATTTCTGCAGATTTCTTGTTACTTTACCTCTTCAGAACTATTCAGAAATGCTACCAGTGTGAAGAAAAATCTCAAAAGTTGAGTTGCTCACAACTGAAGCAAATTAAACAAATTCAAATGTTAGTTTAACTCGCATGATATCAAGCTAATTATTTTTGAATTATATTACAACTATTTAAATACAGTGATATATACAAGGATACTATATGCCTTATTCTTCAGGTAATGGAAAATTGATAATATTTTGCCTGTTGCAGAGTGTCGATACACTTTTAGAATTTTTCAGATGGCGTAAGGCCTGAATCATTGATGTTTAGAATAACCTATCTCATTTATCTGACATTTCTGTAAGGTGTTGCGTGGTAAGTCTTTAGAACAGCAAAACAGTGTGCAATGCATGTTTGAAACTGTTTGGGAGTAAAAAACGAACAATAACGATAAAAACACACCCACCCAGCCACCACCACTCCTTTAGTACTGAACAAATGCTGTTGGTATTAATAAGACACAGATGTTCCTGCATTTGGATATAGATTATTCAGTGTGACATTTGCTTGGTTATTATTTTAGACTTTTTTGGTCACATTCAGGACTGTCTACTAAAGGTGGTATGCCGTGGGCTTCTGCTGAATTTAAATTTCGTGAGAAGCAAAAATGTATCTGAGAGTAAAGTTCTCATTTTCATAAGGATGCATGTTGAGAATTTAAGGAACTACTGACACACAGTTTCTTGTTTCTAGACTTGCACTTTCAGTAAATCTATAAGATAGTGATGGTGAGATAAGGAATATTTGCCACATGTCTGGATGACAGAAAAAGCAGAAGTTATTTTGTGATACACATTTATGGAACTGGAGAAAGGAATGGAGGAAAGAACTGGCCCAGAAATTCGTTGTCACTTATTACGCAAAGTTAGAGACTACTGATGAAATTGAGGTATCACTGGAGTAAAAGAGCATTGGGTAATGATACAGGAGAAATTGAATTATATAAGGCCATCAGAGTAGTAGAAGTAAAAACTCACTTATGCAAAATGCAAGGACATATTGTTTACAAGAATTTTTTTGTTGTAGCCAGCAAAAAAAAAAAAAATCTGGATATGTTTAGTCACAGGATGACGGAGTAATCTGTGCAATGCTACTATGAAAAAGGCAATCACACTTCTTGGATGCATCATTTGAGGAGTCCAGTATAAAAGGGAAACACTCRTGAGAGATTGTGAACATAGCCTCATCTCAGCTCAAGAAAAATGAGGGGAAAAAAAACAGCTAAAGAGAAGAGTAGATATCCTGGGATGACTGGARGATAAGAAGGTTTCCTCAGTACTGAAAAATGACAATCAATATAAAATATTCCTTTCATRTAAAAACATGGGGATACCCATCTTTAACCTGAAGGACATGTTTAGCACAAAACCAAATTAAGTCTGGAAATTGTTCAGGAGGAAGTTCTAAATAGAATGATTACATCTGCTTTACTAGAGGCAGAACATTTACTAGGAGAAAGCCCCGATGAAAATCCCTGAGGGAACAAAGCCCAGCAGCTCCATTGCTATGATGATGTTTACCCTCCTTCGAGTTCTCTAGATTCTTTTGGAGTTTTATAGACTGATGTTCCCATTGCTTTATTCAGGTATTAATCCTGAGATGGCTGAACAGTTTTATTACTTAGACCTGTCTTCATTTTTAAGTTCAGACTTCTTGATGAGTGTTCTGTTTCACTATGATTCTCTTTGAGGTATGGGAAATGGTTAATGAAGTTTGAGTTTCTTTTTCCATCTTCTCCACCTCCCTCCTGGCCAACAGTTGTCAAACATCATACACTGAAGTTATCCAAATGAGCCAGTTAACTTGAATAATAGAATCTGCAAATAATGTTACAACATCAGAGGGACTGATACTCTTGCGTGAAGTCCAAAAAGTAGAGTGCAATACATGGAGAAAATGTGGCATTGTCCATGTAAACATAGTTTTGCATTATGCATTTGCTTTCTTCCATATAGTTTAGATTTCTATGACAGACCATCCACAGGTTCTGGCAGTACACTTTGTGTGATTTTGTTCTTACCTCATATTTTTTGATCAGCCATTTCACTTTCTTCTTCTAGGTCCCCCAGTAAACCCTTGTCACGGAAATTAATGAGTGGGATGGACTGGGAAGTAGTGAGTAGGAACTCGCTGTCTGATGACAGGTTAGAAACCCAGAGCCTGCCATCACGATCTCCACCTGGAACCCCTAATCAGTAAGTAGAGTGGATGCTTCTCCCTATGGAAGTGACTGTCTGCCTCTAATGAAAGTAACCTGCTTGTGTGATAGAAAAATCAATGTGTTACGGAGACAAACAGACTTCACATAAATATGTGAAGATTAGCTCTCTGGAACACTTACCTTCTTGTGAGATTGTGTGAATTCTCATTTTAGGTGTAAAGTGTAAGATGTAGCACTTCCTAATAAATTTGGGGATTTCTTTAAATATTCTACAGCATAGTTAAATAATTCGTTTGGCTGAGGAAAAAAATCTGATGTTTCAGAAGTAATGATTCTGGTACTTTGTTCATAGAATGCTATTTTTTGTAAACATTGGAGAAAATTACTTCATCAGAAATCCTTGCAGGTTTTTCTCCCTTGGTTTGTCTGCTTCTCTTTTGTTCCTTTCAAAGCTCGCACTTTTCACATGATAAAGCTTTCTGTTTTATGTTTATTGCTAGTGAGAAATCATTCCTGATTTCTTTTGGAAAAAAAACATTTTTCACAGTGTACTGAAACTGGTTTAGAATCAGTGATTATCCAATTTTATATTGCATAAATCATAAAGTGTTAAGATTCTTTGGCATTGCAGTGTATTATTCAATAGAACGTTGTTATAAGCATCCATTGCATTTTAAAATTATTAAAAACATTGTGTAATGATAATGCTTATACTTTAAGATTAAAAAAAAAAATCATGCCAGTTTGAAAGCATTCTTTTAAGAATAATACGTATGTCACTATGCTAACTTTCAAATAGGAGAATTACATCACAGAAATGAGAAGGCTCTAAGAGTAATATTTGTGATTGTTATAGGAGAAGATGCTAGGGATGAAATGTTGATCTGACTGAGTCCAGATTCAGTTCTGTCATGAACTTAACAGAACCAGGATTTCTCGTCTCATTGACTCAGTCTTATTGACAGTCAGTCCTGTAACCTGCTCATTGGACCGTATTACTTTCAGGGTTCTTTAATAAATAAATAAATAAATATAATTGAAAAATACTAGCCATGTGGTGCCCAAATAAATTTTGGGCACTTTCAAGAGGAAAATTATGAAGCATGGCATGTTCATTTGGCAACATAATTGTTTTAGTGATTTTTGAAACTACAAAGTGCAGTATTTCAGAAAAGAATCACTCAAATAGAATTAGTTGTTACTTAAATTATTTAATAAAACTATGCATATGAACATATGCCCTGCACTGAGGGAAAAACATTATTTTAGCATTCCTGTATAGTGCTATAAGAAAGGTAGAGTAATAATGAGATTTTTTTTCACGCTGCATAGCTATGCTTTCTCTTTTAGTCGCAACTCTACCTTCACTCAAGAAGGAGCCCGTTTACGACCCTCATCAGTTGGACATTTAGTGGACCATGTGGTTCACACTTCACCAAGTGAAGTATTTGTGAATCATAGATCTCCATCTTCCACCCAGGCTAATAGCATAATACTGGAATCATCACCGTAAGTGCCGTTGGTTGTTACTATATGGTAGCGTGCAGAAATTAAAATTTAAATTATGCTGGAGTAAAGGCTTATGTATAACATGTTCCTGGTGTAGGACTGTCATTTTTGTCAGTGTAAATGTAGATTTGCTGCAATATGACCATCACTGGCTGGATGTTGATGCAAATGTCATTTTTGGTAGAACTTTAAGTAGTTTTGTGATACAGATTTTTGATTCTCATGAGTTTGGAAATTTCGCTTTTTGTCAAGGCATAGAAGTGCAAATTAGCTGTACAAATTACTTAAGAGTCAAAATACCTTTTAAGTACCCCAGCTTTTTGAGGTTCTTCACATGCTTTGATTTTATTATAGAATAGGATTTTTAATTTTTTGAAGATAGCACTTTTGAATATTTAACAGAAGAAAAACTGTGGTGACCCTGCTTAAGCAGGGAGGGTGGACTAGATGATTTCCAGAGTTCCCTTCCAACCTTACCCATTCTGTGATTCTGTGCTGTAAGTCTACCAATGCTATGGCTGCAAAATGAAAAAATAGTATTATATATGAAGTTCAGTAGGATAACATAGCTTTTGTGGATATGAATTATGGAAATCTTCCTTTTTCCTTGCAGCACTTTTCTTGTTTTACATAGTTGCAATCTAACAGACTGTATACTGTTTTAAAATCAAAATAGAGGAATGCAAATGGAAGCTTCTCTTAGCAGGAATTCTGTGCTTGTGGGAAAGACCATTTATTTCCAAACAAAAAAAAAAAGTTATTCAAAGATTTGAAATACTCAAAAAGTAACTAGCAGCCATAGTACAGATGATTTGGAAAAAAGGTGCACCCCTTACTAACATTTCTGCCATATCTTTTGGGGTGTGTGTGTGTGTGTGTGTGTGTGTATACACACATATAATACAATACCTGTCCTCATAATTTTATGTGATCTCTGCAAGCAAGGAACTTGTGCAGATGGTGAAAATAGTTCACAGCTGAGATCTATAAAATAACACATACATAGGTGGTTTATAAACATGTAATTATCTCAAGAAAAATGGTGCTGGGAAGGTATTTGGACACTGCTTTAAAACTTTACTTGGATTAAAGCTTTCAGTCTTTCAAATGTGCAGAGCTGTTCCTGGGAAAAAATAAGTTTTGTAAAATAATACACATTTAAAAAAATAGTTGCAACTTGACCTTCAGGTAGTTATTTAACTTTCAGTGTTAAAAATCAGTCTTTTGCCTGATAATACAGAACTCCATTTCTTCATGGACTTTTTTAACCTATTCACAAGGCAAAGGAGTCTCAAAACCTGAATACTTGTGAATATTTTTTCATATTTGAATTTAACTGTAATAACGCTGAGGAGAATCAGACTTCCTTTTCCAAAGCAATTGAAGCTAGCTAGGAGAAACACCTACTGAACGGTGGAGTGATACAGTTCTTAAGTGCTTTCCCTTCTATTCATATGCCTTTACTCTAAATTACTATTTCAGTAAAATTGTAATAAATGTTCCTGATTGTCATTTGGGCTTGTTTATTAACTACCCAATTTCTTGTATAAGTCACCATAGAAATGAATCTTAAAAAGAGGAAGTGGTTTTGCAAATTAGTTACGCTGCAATGGATGTTCTTTTTCATGATTTTGCACTTTTCCATGCTCAAAAAGATAAAATACTACTCTTCCATCCCTTATTTTTCTTTTTCTCTCGTAAGAAGGCTAAAAGTGGAAGTTAGGCTGCCAGTATAGGTATCTAACATAATCTTATTTTAAGAATGAAGATATTGACCATCAAAAACATATTAAGTACGAATGGGTACAAGTCTCAGATGATATGTTATTGATTCAGGATTTGAGATTGAAAGTCATGAAATCTGTATTGACTTACATAATTTGAAATTACATTGTTTTACAGTCCAAAAAACAATTTCCTAAATGTGATGAGCTTTCTGAGTGGGAGGTTTGAGTAAGCAATTTGTAAGTAGGGAACTTTAGAACTCCTCTGCTAAATTATTGAATTTCATATTTATGGATTAAGTTTATATATATAAGAAAGTAAGATGACTAAGCTGACTGGCGGTAGGTTTAATAATCTCTTAATATGGATCAAATATAGTTTAAAATATATATGTGGGTGTACATATATATATACGCACACATATATATAGTGTCTCAGTGTGGTTTAGAAGGATATTGCAGCCTAAATAATGCAGTCTTTAATTCTGTATATTTGTCTTCATCTGCATGTGCGGTTTGAGAGTACATTGAGATATTTCTGCTTGTAGTTTACTGAGATAATTATAACCTTAAATTCCAAAAGCACATGATATATGTTTAGCTTAATAAACTTACGGAAATGTTTATGAAACTTCTGTTTAATACACTAGAAGGTCAGACCGGATATCTGTAACAAAAATACGCAAAGCTTGTCAGTATGAGGTTGTGTGTGTTATTTCATTATTATGTAAATGGCTGAATGCAGTAACAGCGAGCTGCTTTGCCTGCAAAATAGGCTGCTTTCACTGCCCTTGTCTGAGCATTCGCAGGGAAATTCAAAGCTGGCTGGGCAAACACAAAGCAATGAAGTTTTTGCCCAGGGCTTGATTGTTAGTTCTCACAACTCATTATGTTAATATGTTAAGGTAGTTTCATTGCTGCTACTAAAATGCTCATTTGAGTTGCTTTTGAAATGTTTTCTGTAGGGTTGTATGTGCTGTAGGAATTTATTTGTGTTTGTTGTCATGTATGTACAGGCGTCTGGTCAAACATAAGGTGCTGTCTTTTGCTTTTTGTTGGAATTACCTCTTTTGTGTCTCTATGAAGGTTTTTGTTCTTTGCCCCCCTCCCCTTTCTTCAGTGTAACTCCCAGGAATTCTCGTTGTAGGAAAATATATAGCTGTCTTGCCCTTTACTGAAAAGGCTGAATAACCTGTGCTGGCCAGACTGGAATGAATAAATACATAGAGTGTTAAAAAGCTCTGTGTGACCTTTGTATATCAATAATTTATAGTTGACTTAAAAATTCATTTTGCAAATGTTGGCAATCTCAGGGTTTTTCTTTGCAATAGGRAATGTGTGTGTTTTTCAAAGTGAAATGTTCCTTTATGCTGTCCATTATCATGTTTGGATAATGACAGCATTATCCAAATGTTGGATAATGTTTTAAACTTATTTTGTATCATTCAGATTTTCTGTGTGAAACCATGTATCTGGGATCTGCTGTTCTTTAATTGTATAGACACAAATTATGCAGCATGGAATTGGATGCGTTATTGCCTTAGGTTTTCTAACTTGCAGCAATGTGAAATGCAGTACGGGGAGCCTTACGCTGCTAACAGTTTCCCGTGCCTCGACCAATTCAATTCAGGAGGACAATTCATAAGATTACTTTTTTTTTTTTTTTTTTTTCCCATGTTTAATCCTACTGCTTGCTGAAAAGAAAAGGGGCGCGGTGCCCTGCTTCTGCTTTCTGAGAATGTGCTTTCCTCCTCTTTAAAATTATTGACCTGGTGCTTTTGCATGTTTAGCCGGCTGCACCAGGCCGGGGAGAAGCACCAAAGCGGCTCAAGGCAGGGAGACCCGGCGTGGGTGAAAGAAGGACTAGCATCACCCCTTCTCGTGGTAGCTTCCCTTTAGATTTAGCCATAACCCCTAACTTCGTTCTTAGTGGTTTTTGAATTTGCCGGTAATACCAGCAGGCTGTTGTTCTAAGTAGCTAAATTACTTAATAACATATCTTAATGTGGTTTGTGGGGAGGAAAGCCTGTATCCTTGCTGGTATTTGGAAACTGGCATTCAAAGTAAATTAATGGGAGCTGTGTGCTAACTGCCCTTTTGGGCTTCTAAAAGCATTCTTAATTTTCAAGTATAAAGCCATATAATGAAAGATGAGTCATGTGTTTATGTAATACAAATTACACAGTTAAGCTTTTATTCCAAAAGGAGTAATAAAGGAAATTATCCATATTATACATAAACACAGAGAACATTTTTATTAATTTATGAAACAGTGCTTTGCAGATCTAAAACAGAAATACAAGATTTTCYTTTTTTCTTCTCGGTGGTGATGTTAAAGCTCAACCAAAAAATGTGTGTTATGAAGCCCATCTTGACAAATGTTTTAAAGCTACATGTGTTTCAGAAGGAAATATGTTTAAGAAAAAATAAAGTTATCTTGAAATGTATGCATATACTTTTAAATTGAAAAATTGAAATTTTAACAGTATCATCTCCAATGAGCTTTTCAAATAAGCAGGAGGATATTTGAGTTAACTTACATTTGGACTACATTTATCTATGTATTTTTGGATCAAAAGCCCCAAAAATAGTGTAGGAATGCTGAATTATGCTGCTTGTGTTTGTTTTTAAGGTTTAAATGGCAGGCATTAAATTAAGATGTGAACTAATTGGTTTTCTTTTGGGGGAATATATATTAAGTAAAAGACCTATTTTAGAAGTAATGTTTTGGTAAGACAATAGAGTATAAAAACAGTGGATTTTACAATATGCAAATATAAGGTAGGCTAAGAGTGCTTAAAATTTTAAAAAGCAGTCACAAAAAAAAAGAGAGAGAACTTACTAGATCTGTGTACAATTGCTTTTCAGAAAGAAAACAGCATCACTTGCAAACATACACTTCCAATTTATTGCACTACAATAAAATTTTGAGGTTATAAAAATATGTACATATATTCAGCCCTAAGGCTCAGGGTTTCTTTTAGCAGCTTGCCTAGTTCACTTGGCATCTTAGAAGAACTGTCAATATCTAATTGCTGTTTCACTTCGTACTTCTGTTTTGGCATTTAGATCTCAAGAGACTCCTATAGATGGGCAGCCTCCTGCATTACCACCCAAACAATTTAAAAGGAACAGTTGGAACCAAATTCATCATTCTCACTCACAGCAAGAACTGGATAACCATATTAATGAAACATTTGATGTTCCTGTATCGCCTGAAAAATCCACAGTAAGTTGTTGGATCCAGTTCAGTCATTCTGTTTTTTATCTGAATGATGGTCCTACTTTTCTCAAGCTTGATTCTGACACCTTTAAGGAGTTTTCATATTTGTACATTACGTTGCAGCATTTCCCTTATGCATACCATCTCTTTGCTAGCTCCCACTGTTTTTCCCATCTGTAGGATTAATCCTGTGTCTGTTGTCACAATCCTACATTGGGATGGGTATAAAAAACATGTTAGGGATGCCCTTATAATGTTCAGTTGGCTTTTCAGCACTTGCAGAGTGCACTTGTTTGAGAATTTGTTTACCATCAGTTATAAAAAAAGACATTGTCGATACTGGTGCTGGTCTGAAAAGAATRTGTTTAGCTTCTTTCAAAAAGCTGAATCTAAACCTGAAACCCATGCATACCAGCTTTTAGAGCAGTTGTCAGGAAAGATTTCTTGAATTTGTAGTAGAATCACCAATCACAATTTCCAAGAGAGATGCTCCAAAGAGGCTTGCAGTGAGTAATGTAAAGATCTAAGCAAAAAGTTTGTTTTCCGTGTTTGAGCATGTCCTGGGTGAGTAAGTTAGTCAATTGATTATTGTCTGACAGAAATGAGATCTAACTGATAATTTTTGTTTTGTCCCTATGGAAGTTTTCAGATGGTTCTTGGTTTTATACTGATGTGAGGCAAGAAACATTTTGTGGGATGGGAAAACTGTTTAATATCGAGATATAGTAAATACTGTGTAAACAGTTTTACCAGCCTCAAGCATTTAAAACTGTGACTCAGACTCCCCAAATTGGTATTTGAGAAATGCCTTTGAGTTATTATTTGCATTCTGAATTCTAAGCGTATGATATTCTCTCAAGCCTCATTGTAAAGTTAGGATTCACTTAAAACTATTTAGCTCCTTATGTGGGAGTTTAATAAAAAACACAAAAGTGAAACTCGTATTTTATGAGCATTTTAGTAATGCTGTAAAAGTTTTGCTTTAATTAAATCATGAAACAGAATTCTTAAAAACTTTGTCTTGTGTTAGTGCTTACCTGAGTCATATTAAAGTTCTTTTCTGTTCTGAAAAACACCACCACCTTACTCACCAAATCTTTCTGCTCTGCACCCATTTATCTTACTGAAATGACAAAAATAACTTGCAGTTGTTTTTTTAACTCCTTTTAGTTCTGCAAAACCAACACAGCTGTGTGAGAGTGAGCTAGATTCTTTTCCATGCGCACTGTCTATGTGATGTTTGCTATGGYCCAGTGAGTCACATTTATGCAGCCCCGCTGAAGGCAGTATGCTGTTGTAATTGAAGATCTAATTTGGTCTGCTGATTGCTTTTTATTTTGGATACTAGAGAAGAAGGAAAGCAGTATGACTCTAAAATTTTGTGAAATTATAAAAGTAGGGCTGGAGTGTTTTGGTCTTTTTTTTTGTTTGTTTGTTTGTTTKTTTTGTTTTTTCAGTGCTTTTTGTCTGAGCTGAATGCACTTCAGTCTCACGTACCGCTAAAATTTCTTCTGCTGCTCCATCTCAGATATTTTAAGGAAAAAATCCTCAGCTTTTTGACTTCATTAAGCTGTCTAATTTCCTCTGTTGTAGGAACAGAAAGTCTGTTTAGAGTGGTAGTGAGGCAGATAGGGAAGTAACAGCCTTTTACTCCCATCTGCAATCCTTAAGCATCCAGTCTCAGAATGTCTGGTTCAGGAGTATTTAAAACAGCTTTAGCCCTGAGTCTCTGGAGTCAGATGAGTTAATGATGGTCAGGATTTTCGCTGTAAACTGCTGCTCAGAACTGGTTGTTAAAGCRGGAGATTGTTATTCGCTTTCTGCCCGAGGAGTGGCATGGCAGAAAGCGTATCAGCCTCTGCAAGTGAGCCCTTGGTGGTGGTTCATTCTGCCCAGAGAACGCAGGCAGTCTCCTGTGCCGGTGACTGGGGGCTAAAATGAGTGGCATGTGTCTGGGGTTCCTGAGCAGCCTGCCTTCTCATCAGCCCCTCTTGTGCTGTTCTTCTCTCTTTCCCTGAATTTTTCATTTTTCATTACTGTGAAGGTAATGAGGATTTTTCTGTTTTGATTTAATCCTGAGCTTAAAATACTTMGAAGTGAGTTAGCTTTTATGTTTTCTTTTGGTTGTTATGAGCCAAATTTACTGGATTTCTTCTTTTTCCAATTGATCCTGCAGATTTTGAATTTTCTTACTGTATAGGATGTAGGTGCTTCACTTTAACACACTTTGAGTCTTATGCTTGGGTATGATTTGTAACATTGAAAACTTCCTTGCAACAATTATCTTTAATAATACTTGATAAGCTCTACTTCCATAGAAATACTAGCTGATTTTTGGTTTATGAGGTAAATAGCTATTAATGGGAAGAAACTGAAAAGCATTTCAATGGCAGTATAAATTAGTCAGATGGGGGGGAAAGGAATATTCCTCAGTTTTTTTGGTGGATCCTGTGACAACGTTGTTCTATCAGAGTGAAACCAGAAAAAAAGCTGTAGCTAAGGAAGAGAATTCCTGTCTAAAATTGTTGGAGCTTGGTTAGTGCRAAGCATGTGTCATACCTCACATTGCAGTACATCAGAAATAGGATTGGGGATGTGAAACCARGGTTTTGCTGCTGAGCTTGACCCCACTTATGGTCATATTACTGTTACTAGAAAAGAAAGTATACCTTTATCTACCGTGTGCTTTTAGTGTAGTGTGTTCTTATTGCAGGCTTGCAAACTGCAGTCTAGAATGTTGCCATTTAGTAAACCCTGTTCCTCTTACCACTACTTGAAGCTAGTCAGTCTTTTCTAATACTTTCTTACTGTGAGCTTGCCGCTGAAAGAACACACTTTTAATTTAATTATGCCCAAGACTTTTAAGTGCATAAATCTTTTTCCTTCTCACTCAAGGTAAGTAAATAAGTTTGCATTGTTACTTGGTGCTTTCTGAAGTCCCCAGTATCAATGATTTGGTGAGGAAATTGAAAAATTACTGTGTATAATATTCTCAGTCTACAGTACCTATGAACAAATAATGTATAAATAAAATATGCTTTTTTTTTTTTTTTAAATAGCCCAATGGGGGTGTCCCTCATGACAATCTTGTTATGATCAGAATGAAACCAGATGAAAATGGAAGGTTTGGCTTCAATGTAAAGGTAATAATGGATGTATTCTCTTCTTATCCTTAAAGAATGTTTCTGAAATTCATGATGTGTGACTAATTTAATTTATTTTTTAAAGGGTGGGTATGATCAGAAGATGCCAGTAATAGTGTCCAGGGTAGCTCCAGGAACACCTGTAAGTTGTGGAAATTTTTTTTATATCAATGTGTATGTATTTTGAAGTATGTGTTCAAAATTGATAATCATTTCTCAGCTGTCCATGAAAATAAGCTTGTGCTAGTATTCTTCTAGCACTGCAAATTACTGGCAGTAAGGTTTTGATAGGGCTRTAGAACATAAAAGAAAGTTCTTCAATCATCAAAAATATTTTTCTTACTGCAACAAGATTAAATTCTTGAAAATTATCTGGAGTTATGAATGTTTACATATGCACTGTTTCTTGAGCTGTTTTGTCCAAAAATGCATCCACTTTATTACTTTTTTTTAGAGGGATTAATATCATTTTGCATAGATTATGTATTGAGTTGTATTTTGTTAAAAATAACTAAAATGGCAAATCCATCTTGTTTTAATGACAGATGTAGTTGAATAAAGTCAAGATTTAGGTTAAAATCAAACATCATGAATCATTCGTCAGGTCTGATTGTCTGTTGTTACTGGTGTTTAGTGACTATCAATAATGTCTTCAGACTAGGCACATATTTCAACAGTTAATTGCCAAAAATACTGACCTGGTATTAAGCTGACTGAAGTCAGCTCTATTTGCACCTTTTAGAAGAGAGTTGAGTGAACCAATTGCTTGCCAACATCAAGAAATGCAGCGTTTTCTTCCTAGGTAGAGCTATTGAAATGTGTGCAGACAGCACTGTTCTTTCCTCTATTAATTATTTTCCCTCGTGTTTTCTAACATAAGTAATTTTGGCTGAATGCTTTAAACAGCCTCCAAGGAGGAGATACTTGGTGATGGCATGTGTGTTCTTTTGTATCTGCAGCCATGGTTGGATTATGATATAATAATTACTTTTACTTGCCGATTCCTCTTTCCTGTATTACATGGATGTGTGTATTTTCTTTGATCCTTGTCGTCTTACTCCTGTCACAACAGTTGTGATATGTGGGACTTGAAACTTTGAAGCCTGTAAAACTGATTTGGACAAGGCTTGGTCCTGTTACTCCATTCCCTTCAAAGATCAGAGCACCCTACCTTTTAATTGCCTATACGAAATGCAGTTCAGAGAGAGGAGCTCAGCTGAGCTTTCGGCTTCAACCGGAGGTGTGGAGTAACAGCTGCAGAAAGACGTATTACAGTGACGGTCCCCTGCCAGCTGCAAATTAATGTGTTCGTGKGAATGGCACTGTCTCCTGTATTGTGCAACACGGAGATTTATCATTTGAATACAATGTGGCAACCATAGCAACGCGGCGGGTAGGATTCATGTCCCTGAGTGTAGTTATTTTAAGTTGGTATTTTAAGGTGACAAAATGGAAATGGCTTGTTTGACAGGATTTTTTTCTTTCTACATTGCAGGCTGATCTCTGTGTCCCTCGTTTGAACGAAGGGGACCAGGTTGTCCTGATCAACGGCAGGGATATAGCAGAACATACCCATGATCAAGTTGTTATGTTTATTAAAGCTAGCTGTGAGAGACACTCAGGGGAACTTGTGCTCCTAGTTCGACCCAATGGTGAGTGATCTATACATAACACAAAGAAAAAAAAAAAAAACTTGCCTTCATTTTCTAGCCTTTATTTTGTGTCCTGAGATAGAATGCTTACAGTCTTTGTAAGAATTAATGCCCCTCCTTGAAAAAAGAATACAAAGTTGCAATAGGACAATCTATTGTCCAAATCCTGACCAATCACGTACAGCAAAAACAGAGTGAAAAATAATAAGATTTAATGAGAATAATTGAAATTACCTCATCTAGCTCAAAAGTTATTTTTCCTTTATTCACTTATTTGTGCTAATCACTCACTTGTTCCCATTCTGTGTATGTAAGTTCTCTTGATGGTTTTTGTATGCTTTCTTATTCATAAAAAATAAATTAAAAAAAAAGCTAACTTTGTTTACA
Organism: Rhea americana; assembly: GCF_003343005.1. NCBI lineage: Eukaryota > Metazoa > Chordata > Aves > Rheiformes > Rheidae > Rhea > Rhea americana. Next base: position 4,058,310 of record NW_028186457.1, read on the forward strand.
AATTTACTAAGTCAGTATCCTCTTTGTGTTGATTATCTTTGTATTTTGAATAAAAATATCTAAATTTTAGAATTCAGTAGCTGCCAGTTTCCTCCTCCATTGTCATGTGATTTCATTTAAAGACAGACTTTCAAACAGCATGTTTGTTACATATAGTAGATGATGATGTATATTATATTTTTGAGTTTGKTTATAGACAAGGCATGCAGACAAGACTAAAAGAATTATAATGGCATGTATTAATGCCATTTTATCACATGATCTGCGTCTCTTCCCCTAGTTAGAGAAGCCTAAAGAAATAGATCGATACAAAACGAAATAGAAATAAGAATATAAACCCAACTGCAATGCCTTCAGAGGCATGATGGGGGAATCTGAGATGAGARTGTTGCACTAGACAAGGTAGGCTTTAATACAAGTTTTGATCAAAATTTTAGGAGTATGGATAAGTCAGTGTTTTTACTTCAAATGACTAACAAAAAATAGTTTTGTTTTGGGTTATAATGATCACTAAAGGCTACATGCCCTTGCTGATGTGGATTAAAATCAGTGGGTTAATAAATATGCTTTTTTTAAAAAAAAAAACAGAAGAAATACTTTTTTTTTTTATTATTTATATAGCTGACTTTAATGCTAGCGTTAACTGAGCTAACCAAACAGCATATCATGTTTGAGCCTTCCTATCTTTGTTTGTTATAGCTGTCTATGATGTTGTGGAAGAGAAGCTGGAGAGTGAGCCTGACTTCCAATACATCCCTGAGAAATCTCCACTTGATGGTGCCCATCAAGATGATAATGCTCTGAGGGAATCCATGATTCAGCTAGCAGAGGGGCTTATCACTGGAACTGTTTTAGCTCAGTTTGATGTAAGTACTCTGTTGCCTGTAGCTGTGTACAAATTAAGTCTTTCAGGATAGTAATTATTTCAAACAGAGCAATTTTCAGTTAACTTTCAATACAGTCAACATCATCTAACAAAATTATTGAATTATGTTCTCAAAAGAAAGAATGACATTAAAATATATTCCTCTGCTGAAATACTACCTGTGCAAAGTTATCGCGTAGAAAGATCCTTATAAACTACTTTTTTTATGTTGTTTCACTTATAAATAGCTTTATTGGTKGCTTACAGCTTTTTAAAGTTGTGAGGAGCCTACACTAATGTTATTTCTTTTTAATAGGGACAAAGATTGAAAAATCTATACCAAAGTCTGTCTGTACTCAGACTTTCATTCCATATCTAAGTTAATATAGGAAGTGAATCACAGCTGAACTGTTAACATTTTATAGACAATTTTAGTGAGAGCAGATTAAGTTACCAATAAATACAACCCTAATTTTAAGAACAGATAACAATATTTTTTATAAACAGTTGATTTTTGTAATGATTTTTAATGACTGAAAAAAGAAGAAAGCTGTCTACAGCTAAAGTCTTTCTTCAGCACTTACTTGTGCCATGATGGTATTCCATCCAAGTACTGACACAGGCTGTATATGCTTTTCACCTTTTCTAATGCATGAAATCAAATGACTTGAATCAGATGACAGTATTTTTGTCAAGCAAAACTGTGTGAATTCGTAGTCAAATGGAGGCCTAACATAATGTATTACAATATGCATTTATAAAGATACTATTCTTTAAAGCCTTTGGTAAAGATTTTTTTTTGTAGGTGGGGAGAACAACGGGCAGATTTTGCAGTACATGCATTTTGTGTATTGAACAGGTTTAGATTAGGAGCTATTCAGTCTTACATAGATGTCTTTGAGTTGAAAAATACGTGAGTGGAGTGAAGAACAACTCCTAAACTCTTCATGTTGCTTTTTCTCATAAAACATGTAGCTTTTTTCATAAACGTATGTCAAACTGTAGACTGTGTGTAGTCAACCAGGTGTGTTATACTGTGAGAACAAGTGCTCTGTAGTGGAAAAGTGATTTAAAATCCCTCCTTAACCACCCGTTTTCAGTCTTTCATGTAGGTTAATGCCTCTTTCTGTCAGTTCACGTCTTCTAGGAGTTTGCTGTAAAGCAGACTATTTAAATGGTGCAGACTTAAAAAGTTTTCAGGGTGCTTTTTTCATTAATTGGGATCAGTTCACTGATACATTTGGAACACAAGGGTTGTGGTAATGCAGGATATAAGCATGAAATGAAACCTCTTAAACACAGGTTTTGTGCGGGAGTAAAATGGAGTGGAAGTGTAGACCATGATTCACTGTACCCTGAACACAGAGCGGAAGGAGACCTGAAGCAAATTGTGAAGCCCCAGACCACTGTGCAGWGTGTTAGTATCTGTTAACACTCTTAGCTGTACGTAATACTGACTTCTGTCCGGATCAGCATGTCTATGGAAGCCCAAGATTTAACATTGTCTCTGAAAGAAATTGTGGCTCCATATTCTGATTATTTTCAGTGATCCCATAAAAGAACTAAATTCATACAGTGTTAGCTTTTGAATAGAAAAATGTTCATTGAAGCTTTCTTTGTTCAGTCATTTATGTTCTAAAAGATATCTTCAATAATACAGTAATGAGTCTTTTGCATCTATTATGATCTGACCATCTTTTTTGTTTTCCAGCAATTGTATAGGAAAAAGCCTGGAATGACAATGTCTTGTGCCAAATTACCTCAAAACATTTCCAAAAATAGATACAGAGACATTTCGCCTTGTAAGTATATGTGTTTGTAAATGTATTTTAAAAGTATTTTATTGTGGTTAGTAAATAAGTAACATCTTTCTAAAAAWTTTTTTCAGATGATGCTACACGGGTTATTTTAAAAAGTAATGAAGATTACATCAATGCAAATTATATAAATGTGAGTAGTAATTTTTTTAAAAAAGCTTCCAATCTTAAGTAATTTTGCAGTTTTTCAAGGAAAAACTCAATTAAAAAAAAATCAAAATTAAGAGTGAAATTAATCTGATTTAGACTGCAATGGCTGGTAAAACCCTATAATCAGATGGCTTGAAATTTAGTGTAAATTTACTTATTTGCTAATGCTACATGGTACCTACAGGTGTTTTTATAAATAGGGAGGGGAAAAAAAAAAGAAAACYCTAGGAGAAATTATCCCTCTACCAAAAGAATTCATTGCACCTTACTGGTTGCAGACTGTGGCTGTAATGTTTAACATCAGTCAAATTTAATCTGAAAGAACGTACTCCCACATCCCTTTTATTGTTAGTTGTAACAAAAAAACTGCAGCTACTTACCTCCCAGATGAAAAGCTAAAGAAAATAAGAAGTTTGCACTTAAATTTTTTGCAAGCTGTTCCATCATTTTTTGTAGTTTTTTTGTTGTGTTTTACCATAAAAAGTCTTGATTGCATGGGTTCATAGCAACTAAATAACTGTCAGTTAATATATGAAGTGCACTTGGGTTTTTGTAACAGTTTTCAGTGAGAAGCAGTTTAAAACATTTTTATCTGTGCCAATTCATATCAACAAACGTATGGTAAATAGAATTAATACAGTTGTTTTTTTTCTGCATTGTTTTGTACATATTCACTAAGCATTAAGCCTCTGCCTAAATTATATTTGTCATGAGAATGAAGTTCTGTAAGGATTAAAATAATGATTTTTTTCTTATCTTAGATGGAAATCCCTTCTTCCAGTATAATAAATCAGTACATTGCTTGTCAAGGTCCATTACCAAACACTTGTCCTGATTTTTGGCAGATGACTTGGGAACAAGGCTCATCTATGGTTGTAATGTTAACTACTCAAGTTGAACGGGGCAGAGTAAGTGAAAGATTTTCTTATTCTAAAAATCTATTGGTGATTGCTCTTTGAAAGATAAGAGGAAGGTACTATTATCATGCTTATATGGTTTTGTTTTTGATGGCAATGGATTCCTAGTATCATTTCAGTCATGACTCGTACATTTTAAACCTTTTGATATTGTTGATATAGTTAATCTAAAAACTTTGTTCACTGCTCAAATACATTGAAATTTTCATGTATTTCTTAAAATATTTATAGGCTGCTTCACTTGAATCTTTATTGTTAAAATAAACAACTAGAATTTACATCTTAGGATTTTTTTGTCTAAATTTCAAATGAAGACATTTGAAGTTTCATCAGTTTCTGTAGCGTAGTTCTTGGACATGCATAGGTTAATTCTTTAAGGCAGGCTAGATCATATTTGTAGTGTTAAGATCGCATGCTGTTATTTGATGACTATCTTCAAGAGACTACCTGATAAGAGGAAAATCTAAAATTTTTCACAAAATGTGCTTCTGTGGTTATAGGTATTTATTTAGTCATGTGAAAGAATCATTATGCTTTCTTAAATCTCTTCCATACTAAAACCCATAGAAGTACAGAGTTTTAGCAGCAAAAGAGTTAAGGAAATATGGAGTACTAAAAATAATTGTGTTTGGTGTCGTAAAAGGCTTTAGCCTTCCCCCCAAACCCACCCCAACCCCACAATCTGTACTTTGTCCTTAGCTTGGTTCATCATGTAGTTCCTGCTCTTTAGAGATTGGCAAAACAATCATATCTGGTCATATACACAGTACAGTTCCAGTGTTACCAGGCTGATAGTCTGGAGCATTCACAGTAGTGCTGGATGGTTGAGAACAGGGACAGAAATGAGACTGAAACAAGAATTTGATGGAATTTCTCCTAATTTAGAATTTCTTTTGATGATGAATTTAGAGTAGGTTGTGGGTGCTCTGATTCATTCAGGCTTTAGTTCAACTGTCTGTATATATTCTAAATCTTTTTAATAACCATATATTTGCTGTGGGAGGTCAGGCCTATAAATATAATTAAAATAAAGGGGAATTGTAATGGTTTTAAATCATTTTTTCAGTGACTCAACATTAGCATGATGCTGCCTGCTCCCAAATAAAACCAATTAGAGGGAATTTCAGTACAAGTGCCCTTTTAATTTGTGTGAATTTCTTTGCAGATCTGCTAAGAACAGACTTGCAATAGCAGTTCTCTGAGGCTTCCCCACCCCCTCAGTAACAATATTTGTGGAGTTCTTTGGAGACCTGCTAAATGCTGAAATAAAAGGACTTATCTGTCTTATACCCATAGGCAGACTCCCTGCTCTAAAGCTGATCATGAGGCTACTGACATCACTATCCCACTGCATGCCGGGGTGTCTCAGTGGAGCAGGAAGTCTGCAAATCTGGCTGCTCTTAAAGAATCGCCAGGTGGGTTGGAAAAATGAAAGCACGCTTGAGCTGAAATGACCTCAATAGTTAGGCATTTAAGAAATATATCATAAAATATTAGTTTTTAAAGTTTGCATTTACATGTGATAGCTTTATTAAAAGTCTCTGAAATTCACCATCTGCATTCCCCTAATTTCTGCATTAGTGTAGCAACTTGTTGCTTACTGCCTTCCTCTTCTTTTCATAGGTTTTCCCATATAGATGTAGTTTGAGAGGGTTAGTTTAGGATTTTAGAGGTCAGAAATGTTTATAGAGCAGCTCCTCTGCCACTCAGGTGTTGAGATGAAATATTTTATAAACTTGCCTTTTAAAAGTTGTACTGGGATTTAAAGGCACCCATCTTCTATTACACTGATTTCAAGAGCTAGTGCCTGTGTTCTCTGGAAAAGAGAAGCAGGAAACCTCCATGATACCTTATTTCATAAGCAATAATTAAATAGGGCTGTCTTTTTGGTAAGTAAGTTAACAGTAATTTCAAAGTGATAAAATAGTCTTTACTGAATACAGGTATCAGGAACTAGAGACAATAAAAATAATACTCTGTGGATCTAAACACAGACATCTTTAAAAATGTGTTGACCTTAGGTTAAATGCCATCAGTACTGGCCAGAGCCATCAGGAAGCTCATCCTATGGGAATTTCCAGATTACCTGCCATTCAGAAGAAGGAAATCCTGCCTATGTCTTTCGAGAAATGACGCTGACTAACCTGGAGGTAAAATCATAGTATATTCTGTTTAAACTTTGTGGAATCCTCAATGGTAAAGTACCTAGTCTGACTTCCTTTTCAGCTTGRTGGTGTATCCAGGTAGAACTGATTGTTTCTAGAAGACTTTAGAAAACTAGTCTTACTGCCAAGTTCTCATCTCATGAAGTCTGCTCTCAGAATGATAAACTTTTCATTAGCAAAATGTGCTTACTGGCCAAATCACAAGTGTTAGTATTTGTCTGAAATAAAACCTTTATTGGTGCCGTTAGTGCCCTGACAAAAGAAAAAGAGTAATTAAAGAAGTTGAGAAACTTATTGTTCCCTTGATGTTTTAAAAACACCAGACATTAGAAGTATTTCATTATTGCTACTGAAAATCTGTCTTTCTAAAGGCAAACACTTCTTAATTCCAGCTTGAAGACTCTGTAGCCTGTGTGCGAGTAGATTGAAGATGAATCCTGCCTAGGCATAATGATTTAGGATTGGCTGTGAGATGTAAACAAGGGCCGTCTAGGACACACATAACATGATTTCCAGGGCATGTGCAATTTTCACAGCTTCCCCAGCCAGCATTTCAGTTTCGGGGATTTTTGAAAATAGGTTTCTGGAATTTAGTTCACGTATTTGTTTCTCATTGCTTGAATTTCCAGATTAGATGCCAATCTTTCAGAGCTGCCTTGTAGTCAATTTGCAGCTGTAAGTCCCTTCCTGTGTGCTGTTGAGACGGTTGCTCGTTTATTACCAGCAGTGGAACCTCTGTGGATGATTCCATGCCAAAAAATTACTTGTTGTGTAGTAACTCCTGTTCTTTGAAATGCTGCTTTTACACAGATTGTACAGCCTGTCTCCTCCAATAATCAGAGGCAGATTGTTTGTTCATGATTTTTTGGGGGTGCCGGGAGGGAAAGGAGGAGGAATTGGGAAAACTAAGTATTCTGCACTTTATGTAGTATGCTGGATAAAACTAGAGGTGCAGATAAGGCCAGAACAATACTGCTGTTCACACCGAGTCTGAAGAAAGGCTTTTAAGCCTGAAAGGGCCCATCTCTCCCCACCTCACCACCACCAGGTCTGTCATTTAATCCAGTAAGATATTACCTTTTCCTGCTTAACTTGCTTTGCTAAAACTGGGGATATCTGTTCTTTTTGTATGTCTACTGGTAAGATTGACCATTTGAACTTGAACTATTTGCCATTATGCAAAGTGGCATTTTTTTAACCTGCTGTAGATAAAAACATTTTTATGTTGCCTGTTACATGTTCTACTTAGTTTTAAAGAAAAAAGTGTAATTATAAAGATCCAGGATGAGCAATAATTGACATTAAAGCACTGCTAATTGCCTGAAGCCACTTTTATTATGGGCACAAGCTGTTATAAGTGTACCGCTGATTTTTATTATTATTGTTTTTTTCCATGGGACCTTAATTACCCTAAACAACTTTGCGTTGCTGATCAGAAAGAGGAAAGCCGCCAACTAACCCAAATTCAGTATATAGCATGGCCTGATCATGGGGTTCCTGATGATTCGAGTGATTTCCTAGATTTTGTGTGTCTTGTGCGAAAGAAGAGGGCTGGCAGAGAAGAACCTGTTGTTGTTCATTGCAGGTATTCATTTTTTTTTCCAACTTTCCTAAATTATCAAACTGAATTTATTTTTTCATCAAATAGTTTTTACGTGCTTTATTATTCAAGTAAAATATCTAGTTGCATCTCAGCTCTAGGAAGAACAGGAGAACTCAACATATAAATTAAACAATTACTTTTTCTTAATACAATAATCACATCTTGGTAAGCAAAAACAGTGTCTACAAGCATTTCTTAAAGTAAAATACTTGTGAAAGTCTATATAATAATTYAGGGAGATGGCAAAAGGTATATCTTTTCCTTCTAATGACTATTCTGCAGAGCTCTAGAAAAGCCAGATAAATAATCCAAAGCAGGAAATACAAATGGTATATAGAATAAAGAAATAAAAGACACTTTCACTAAAGTTTGCAAATTCTTAGACTAGATGATATTTTGATACATACATTAAGATGATATGTTTTTCCCAACAATTTGTTTTTCATGGATTAAAGTAACTATTACTTGGATTTTTATGTACACCTGAAACATGTTTCTTTATGTGCTGTTCTTGTGAAATAGCATTTAAGACATTCTGCATTCCTATAGTAAATTTCAAAATATTAATCCTTAAAATACCTAATTAAATAAACTAAAATGAGCAATGCTGTATGTCTTCAAGTGAACATACACGTGTAACCAATTTTTGGTTAGTAGTTCAGTGAACAAGTTTTGCCCTCTAACTTTCTGACCACTGTTAAGACAGTTAGTATTTCTATTTCAGTTGTAGAAAAAATGAGAGAAATCTAAAGGATAAAAACAATTTAAATATTATCTAATCTACAAGTGAACCAGACATTTATTGAAGCAGGCTTATAGAAAAATGTTTTCTGTTTTAAATGCTTTGTACACCAAAGTTGTGTTTAACTGATTTTTCTGTCTTTTCTGCTTGTACTGGTCAGAAAGAATCTTACAAACTAGTGAAACCAGTGCCAGAACGCTAATGTCTTAAATGATATTTTTCCTCAATTTCTATTATCAGAGTGTGTTTTTAGTCAATACAGTTGTGAAGAAAACAGCTAAAATATCAGTCAGATACAACTAAGGCAATGCAAAATATCCAAGTCTGCAGAGAGACTGGAATAAGCTCCACACAGATAACTTCAATGCAGAACAGTTCTGTGCCTCACAGAAGAGAGGGAGATATCACACTACCACGTAATTTATCCATTTGACCTAAGTTGCTGGCTTTTGGTGAATTTAATCAAATGCCAYTAATGAGTCAAGCTGAAGGAGCCCTGGAATTCCACATTGTGCACCCCAGGCTGTTTTTAAAAGTTCCTCAGTCTTAGTGGGACAAAGCATTATGGCAGCAAAACACTGAAACTTATTTTCAGAACTCACCTGGGAGAGAGCCACCAATGTTAGTATGGGAAAGCCAGGTAGCAGTAGTACTTTGTTACAGTAGCTTTTTCTTTTTTTCTTTTTTTTTTCTTTTTTCTTTTTTTTTTCTTTTCTTTTTTCTTTTTTAAGCAATTGTGAAGCAGCAAATTTAGGAGCTTCTGACTATTTTCAATGTAAAGAAGTTCCTGAACTGGTTATGGTTTGTCTATTGCTTTTCTTTTCCAAATACATTTCTGTTCTTTTTCCTGAGCTCTTACATTCCTGTCCTTTGGCAGAAAGTTCCACATGTTTGCATTTGATTTTTTTTTTTTTTTTTTTTAGTTTTAGTTTGGCAGTTTCTAATTATTGTACTAGAAGAGATGGTTAGCCACCCACCTAGTCCATTCCATGTGTGATTTTCTTGTCTTTTATCATGTCTGTGTTTCCTCTCCATCAGTCATTTCTTGTCCAAGCTGAGAAGTTCCAGCCTGTTTGATGTTTATCATACGGAAACTGCATCGCACTTTTCATAATCCTTGTTGCCGTTCTCTGAATCGTCTCAAGTTGTAATTCATCCTTAGATTCTTTGACAAATACTGTTTCTGTATTATTTTGATAGAACATTCAGCATACACATTCTGTGTGTTAAAGCTAGAAGTATAAAGTCCTAATTAATAATTTAAATTTAGCTAGCCCATTTACATTTTGTCATAAAATTCTCTTGACATCATGGAAATTATATATATAATAGCTTTGATGCCACCTTCTGGTCACTTTTAAAGAAATACTTCAATCAGAATCAGAGCAGTGAGTTGCAATGGTCAGAATGTTCATATTAACTAATTTATTTAGAAGGAAACACTTTCATTTATTGTCTGAAATACTAGTTGTGTCAGTTGAGATAATGCTGACATTTGAAATTATAGATTTGGTATTCTATGCATATATGAAGAAATATTGGCTTTCTGTTTCAAAACTGTAACGCTGTTTTCTTGAATGTGAAAAATCTGAATTTGTAACAAGCTAATATTCATGTTCAAGATAGAATGTTCAGTCTTTGAGGATACCTAGATGTAGAAAAGTGTGTATATATGTAAAACAATGAAGCTAAGTCTTTAAAATTGTTCTATTTTTAAACTAAGAATGGTTCTTATAAACGCTAACAATTTTGCCACTCTGAAATGTATGTGTTGCAGTACTTAATTTTCTTAAAAGGAATTGTTCTTACATATTCCTAGAGATTTTTCAACATATAGAAGTTGGAGCTCTAATACTTCTTAATACTAAGAAAATGATTATTATTCTCATCTTCCAAAGGTTTCTAATAATTGTTCTATTCCTTATGCTCAAATATGAAGATATGGACACTTTATGGACATATAAATGGTTTTATCAAGTCAACCTGATATTCTAGCAATGGTTATTCCAGTAATGGTCAAATTGATTCTAAATGTACAGTGTACATCTTATTTAAGTATACATGTTCTTTAAGTGTCAGTTATACTCGAGATGCTTTCTTATTTCATTTTTTGTTTGAGTTCTCTTGGTTGTTTTTTACAGTGCTGGAATTGGACGAACAGGAGTTCTTATCACTATGGAGACGGCTATGTGTCTCATTGAATGCAATCAGCCCGTGTATCCATTAGATATTGTAAGAACTATGAGAGATCAGAGAGCCATGATGATCCAAACACCTGTGAGTATCATCCTTGCTATTCTGTGTTGTAGAAGAATAGCTTCATATTATGTAGTTCTATCACTAGACATTTTTATTAGACTGCTGTTGATCCTGTTTTCAAAGAGGATATATTTCCCGTGTAGCTTTAGCCTTGGCTCCAGGCAGAAATAAATTGCTAGAAAAGAGCAGGGTTTTTAAAATTTCTCCAAAGAAAACATGAATGAAGCCGCGACTTTGTCAGAGATACCTGACAATTAATGTCAAAAATTACCTGTTTTCAGTAGTGTACAAATTACTCCATGGAGAACGCAGAAACCTAATTCCAGGAGTTAAGAATGGCAGTAGCATAAAAAGCAAACATAGAAAGGTGCAAGACATGAGGGAAAAACACAAATCAACAAAAAGTGTTTGTGGGCCTCCATTTCTAGGTCATCCATAGTTGAATAGTTGAAAGCTGCTGTCCAGAATTCACATTCAAGTGAACAAGATGTTTTACTATGCAGCTAGGACAGGAGAAATGATGATGATACATGAGTAAGAATAAAGGACAATTCTTGCTGTTTGAGATTTTTTGTAAAATATGAATTTCTACATGTCAGTAGCATATATAAAGAGAGCTTTATTTATTAAAGGGACGTGGTGGCAACAGGAAAGGGATTTAACTATTATTTTTTCCAGCATGTGCTAAGTACCCTGTGGTCTCATTTTCTTCTTGGAGAAACCAGGAGTTTCTAGTCTCAGTGAAACATAGGTGTTTACTGCATTGGAGGGAAAAGGGATATGAGACTCGGTGTTTTTTTTTTTCCCTGAAGAGGTTTCATAAACACGATCTATTATTATGCTGTCTCTTCCTGCTTTTGCGTCTCCCAGAAGATTCGGCCAATGTCCACAAGATGGCTCTATGCATGATTCTCCTCTCTAATATGTGAAGAAAACTGAGAAAAGGTCCTTCAGGGAACATTGGGGGCAAAATAATTATTTTATAAAAACGTGTATAAATTTAACTATTTTAATGTATGTGCAGCAATAGAGTCAATAATGAGTCTGTTACTAAATCTGTTTCTATGCCCATTTAAGATCTGACATCAACAATGACTGCATAGATCAGGATATTCTAAGACACCGAAGAAATAGGAACGCTAGCTTTCTGACCAGCATATACACCATTACACAGTAGTTGCTCTTAGTCATGGCACTTTGCAAAATAATTTATTTAATTTTAGTTTTTACAGTAGTCTAATTTGATTACTGTGAGAGTGTTTGGGTTTTTTATGTTTTTTTTAACTATTACTTGGTTAAAACATGGTATTTGTGATGTCTTATGCATGGAACTGCTAGACTTAAAAAATTTAGTAGACAGACACTCKGTAATGCTAAACGGCTAGAATTCTAGCTTTTAAAAGCATGAAACAATTTTCTTTTTTCTCCATAATTGAGAAAGAGGTGCCAGTAGCATGCCAGAATTAATGTAAATAGGAAAAAAGTACTTCATTATAGCATCAGAAGCTGATTACATGGAAACTTTAGGTTAGTGAAACTTGACTAAGGAAAGGAAGGGCAGGAAAATTCCTAAATAGACAGCGATGTCAGAATAGGAATGATTTTGTGGATATGACTTTTGGTATGTATTTTCAAATGCCTTTCATTCCATTCTTTTGTTTAGAAACAAGATGTTCCAATATAACCTTCCTGTTGTTTCGTGTTTTCTAAACTATCTTTGAAGCACAGTTCTGGCCCATCAGCTGAATGGAATGGGAAATCTTAGAGACTTTTTCCTTCCACATGACACAGTTCCATTATGTTTCTTTTCAATTAACTGAATCTACTTTATTTTTTTTCCAGAGTCAATACAGATTTGTGTGTGAAGCTATTTTGAAGGTGTATGAAGAAGGATTTGTTAAACCTTTAAAAGCATCACTGCATAAATAGCAAAAAAAGCAAAGATATCAATTGAGGAATCCTGTCCTCTATAACRAACTGGCAGCATTTTTGTGCCATAATACTGTTTGCAGGAAATAATAGTGAAGTACAGCAAAGAATTGACAAAGGACTTTGAAAACTTCAGCACTGTTGCACTTTACGTTGAAACAGAATCAGTCTCTGAAACTCTTCTAACCTTCATGTGTTTGAAGATTTTATTTTCGTGCTTTGCTCTGAGCAACCCATAAACTGAAAGAACTAATTGTGTTCAGGGTAATCTACAATATTTCATTGTAGTGCCATATACTGCGCTTCTGGTTGAATTGCTACAAACAAGGCTTGGAATTATTTCACTCTGTTTTACACCCATGTCTCTTAAAATGAAAAACAAATGGAAAAAATACACTAAGCCATGGTCTTTTTCCAGTGCTAGGTTTATTTACTATGTACAGACTCTCACTTTCGTTTTTTACAACATTAGCAATATTGCCAATACTAGAGAGATACACACTGCCTACTGATGCAGCACACGTTGTCCTACACCCTTATTAGAGACCGGCTGGTTATTAGAGGAAAGCTGGCAACCGTGTTAACCCAGCAGTAGCTGCATAATGCCCACTTACCAGCATCTTGTAAAATAAATAAAAATAATAAACAGCATTTCTTTGACACATCTTGTGTGTCATACACTGGTGTATTCTGGTTCATGTGACTTAAGATTACGTGATGGGAACTAGTGCATGCATTTATGTCTTAACCCCTTAAGTGCCTTGAGACTTACAGCGTACATCCAGTGAAAAGGCACTCGTGATTCTGTGGGGGTGGTATTGTCCTGTCATATTTATCTTAATGGGTTCAGATTTTGAAAACGGCCCTTGGTGCTTGGAATATGTTACTGCAAGGGGTCATGGAAATACCATTCCCTCTTTTCTTATACAAGTACCTGCATGCTACTCTTAGTAGCAAAAGCACCTCTGCCAACTTAATGAATGAGCGTTGTTTGCTGCTGTGTTGTAATTATGTGAAAAACCTGACACATTCCTTCATTCCTTTCAACTAGTCACTTCCTAGCAGCTTACCATGAAATGCTGGTAGGTCTTTAGAAGCTGATACTTTGTTTTATTCTTTTATTGAAAATAGCTGTCTTACTCAATTAGGCCATAATTGTTTAATAGCACTGATACTTGAGTTAAACTTACAATCAGATGTGATTCAATTCCATTATCTGCTAACTGATTATTTTTTAAGTCCTTATAGTTGATTTCAAGCCATGTTCGTACAGGTCTGCCTTTTTCTTTTTTTAATATATATATGTATATGTATATGTAGTATATATACACACACACACACACACACATATATATACATATATATATATATATATATATATATATAGTTTGGGGAGGGGGGGAGGGAGAACACTATCAAGTTGCCCCAAAACTTTATTTTAATTCCTTCATGACCCTGGTCATTTTGTTACGTTTGTGCGGAGTACAGTTTGTATGCATTGCTTGTTTAGGTAGCACATTTGTCTGTCTGATACAGTATCTGAGCTCATTCTAAAGATACATATATAGTCCCATTTTTAATATTTTTCCAGTATAGGAAAGAAAGTTAGTAACAAGGTGTCCGGTTTAATATACTGTAAGAAAAAAAATCAGTCACTTTGACTGCCCTGCAACAAAATAAGTTTGTGCCCTATATTTAAAAGTTTTAATTTATTGTATTGGTTTCCTGAGAATGTTTTATCCAGTCCATTTTGTTATAAGCTATGTAGAGCATAGAATTAAAATGGAAAGTTCTACACTGAGAAAGTTTTTAACTATTGAAGAATTATATAAATAATATACTGTGTTCTATGGACATTAGAAAGAGCAGCTATGAAATATTAAGTGAAAAGGGATTCAGGCAAAGTGAAATCCTGGCTAATGAATTAATAATAAACAAGAGAAACAATACCAAATGGAAGATAGAGTTTTAAATATTTTTAGAAAACAAAATAATATTAGATGGCCTATGGCCCTATTGCTTATATTTCTAGATTTGATGCATAAATCAACACTATCCCTCAGTGAAAAAAATGAATCTTACAGGAGTCTCTGGGTCTGAGAAACTGAAAGTAATAAAGTAGCTTTAATCTCAGTTTTGTTTTAAGCCATTTGCAATGAAAAATTTATTCTTTAGGAAAGTAAAGCTTTAACTTCCATATGACAAGTTTACTAGCTGTGATGCTGGCTAGTTGGAAGGTTAATTTAAGCTAAGCACTTAATGTCTAAAATTAAAATTATTCATCCATTATATTGAAAAAAAGCTTCTTCATAGTCAAATTATAAATGAAAATAGCATTTGCCCTTTTTTATTTTCTGAGGGAAAGCAGAAATACAGTTTATAGTAACATTGTATAGTGTTCATATGTCACATAGTAAAATATTCTTATGTAAAGTTGCCAAAGCAGTTTGAGTTCAGAAGATCCATTTATACCACAATTATGTGTGGGATATTTATTGGTTGTCTGTTGTTGCTATTTTGATTACAGATACAGGTAAGAAGACTAAGACTCTCCAGAATCTTCATCTGCATTGACTTAAGCTGATTTTTAATGTACTAACCAGTTGCAGTGGGAAAAAATTGGAATAAAGTAACTATTTGGTGATAACTGGCCATCAGCTAATAAGTGGCTTTTTGGCTTCTCCAAGGCGGATAATAACATTAATCAAAAACTCATTGAGAAAGAAAATAGGTTTGAAGCCTTACTGCACCATGCATCATTCATTCAAATATTTCTACCTGTTGTGGTATAAATGGCCTTAAAATATTTTTATATGGCTGAAAAAAAATCTAAAACTGCTAATTATTTTACTTTGGGTTATGAAGATCTGTATCATCCTTAAAAATTAAAAAAAAAAAAGTTTATATGTTTCATGCTGTGCAAAACATGAATGTATCTTTCAAACATAGTGACCTATATGTGGTTAATTTTATGACTGTTAGATTTTATGAATAATTATTTTCATACCATTTGATTTAGGAAAAATGTTGGGGGGGGGGAAGAGTATGTTTGTAACACTTCCATGATACAAATCCAGTTTTTTTAAAAAAAGTTTTCATTGTAAATAAGAGCAATATTATGACAACTGTATGACAATGTATAATGTTAAGACTTTTGGTTTTCCTCTTAATTCAGATTGAAAATTACCACTACCATCTGTTTATTTCAAGTGAATTTGAAGGGTTTTTAGTAGAAAAACGTGGAGTGGGGGTTGAGTGTTGTGGAGGCAATTTTTATTTTTGCTAAATATGAAATAAGGTGCAGATACTATTTTATAAATCCTCTGCAGATTGTCAGCCAGTCAATTTTGAGAAATACTATTTTACATAAAGCAGATAAATGAGTTCTTCAACACTCAGTTGTACTGAATTTGGAAATATTTGGTATTTTAAATAATGCATAAGCCTTAATCAATAAAACTCACTGCTTTTATGCATTTTGTTATTRTATGCGCTCTCCTAGTAATGAAAAAGAGAAAGCTGATTTATCCCATTACACTGAATGCTAACTAAAGTTTTTTGCACGTTTTTCTAAGTGTATTAAATCTTACAACAAATTTAGCTTATGTCTCCTAGAGACAACAGCAATATTTTAGAAGAGCTGATTACAGTATAGCACAACACATATTAGAGAAAGGGAGAGAAAGCAGAGAAAGCAATCGGGGGTTAAGGAACACAAGYAGTTTGCCATGGAACCCGTTTAGCTGGCACCTTCCTGTGGAGAGCGTCCAAAAAGTGCCATAGTACCCAGAGGAGGGCCAAAATGCAGCTGAGCTGCTGCAGTGCTCAAGGGAAGTAGCAAAGGCCTTGCACAGAGATGTTGGAGCTCCAGGTGTGCTGTGGAGCCGGATTACATGGTATTTTTATGCTTCTACAGTGTGTGTGCGGGTGTGTGGGCGATGTTTGAGGGCTCAGGGAATTAGCGTGAGCTTGAAATCCTACAGGTCCGCTGTCCACAAATCTCCCAAGCAAAAGTGGGTTGTCCAGTCCGTACACTGAATTGTGCTTGTAGACCCACTTTGCAGGCAAGCTTAATTAAAGGCCCTTCACCCTGAGTATGAAGGGAGGGCTTGGATTATGGTCCAAATCCAAATTTTGCATTTTCGGACTTTTACAAGCTACAGGAACGGTGCCCCCTTATGTCACTTGCAGTYCTTTTGTAGCTCACATGTTATCTCTGGTCCCTGGTTTGCTATGCATATTTGCTAATGGAAGTACCCACCTTTTCTTTTGAGACCAGAAAAGCTCTTTTCCATTAGTACATTTAGTACTAGGATGAAAGATCAAAATCCACAAAAAATGTGTTCCTGGGTTAAAAGTGGATCTTGCATGAAACTGCAGAAATAATTAGTGGTGTTTGGAAAGCTGTTAGGAGAGGAAAATGGTTTGTTGGTATTAATGCAACTGTTCTGTCCAATCTGTATTGCTCCACTGAATGTAGAAACCAAAGTTATTTGASGGTTTTGTTTGTTTGGTTTTGTGGGTGTTTTTTGGTTTAGTAATCTGCAAAGTTTGTCATCACTGGATTTTACCTCTACTGCTAGTTGTTACCGCAAGCATGCTCCTTTTCAATTCATAGGGCTTCTCTAGCTGCAACTTTAACTGGGGTGCATAAGCTGCTGCTGCTGATTTAGGCATGTTTTACTTATTGAGAGCTCGGCTGCTAAAAATTTAAGAGGTAAATTACTTTCTAAAAAAATTGGAATTCTAACAAAATCAATATGTAGTTTTTCTTCGAAAAAGCTAGCCTAATTTTTTAAACACTAAAATGTTCTAGTATGCTATAGCATGAATTTTAGTTTCATACTGGCTGACTTCTTTRGGGTTACATTATTTCATATTTAGCAAACTTAGACATTTTTAAATGATTTTTTTCAAAGTTTTTGGATGTTTGAATAGTAGCACTTTATCTCATGCTTACTACTGACTGAACTATTGGAGAAAATAAATTGGGTTTGGAGAGAGATGCTTAATGGGTTTCTGTACAGAGAKAATTTGGGTTTCACCCTGGTACCAATGCTTTCTGTTGTTCCAACTGTTTCATATGTTTCTGTCAGACTTTCAGATAATAGATTTTAATAGCTCTGTCATCTCAGTTTTCCTGTCTTAAAAGTAATACAAAGCCCCCCCCCCTTTTTTTAAAGTGCAAATAGAAACTACAGGATACTTGTAAATTTATCTCTGTGATCTCTCTCAGCTAACTGCTTAATAGCTATGTTTACTGTAATTGTTTCTGCTTAGCATTATTTTAACATTAGGTCAAAATACCTGGAAAACAGTATTTTTTTTTAACTTATTTGAATTTTGATAACTAAAAATAATAATGCACAAAAAGTTTAAAGACGTTGTCATCCTTTTACTCCTAGGCCAGGTGCCTAAGACAKGAGTAAAGGGGTTACACAGTTTATGTTAAGCTGTTGTTTAACTAGAATATATCCACAAAGACTATAAACTATCCAGTGCAGTTATCTCAGTACATTGGGGCACCACAGTAACAACCCATAGTAATCTTACAGGAAAATTAAGGTAGGAAAACTAAGGTTTTATTTTCTCAGCATTGCTTAGTTTTTAGTTTGGTTTGTTTGCTTCACTTACCAGTGATGACATTTTAACCAGTCAGTTTGGTTGGGCTGTTCGTGTTAAGATTTATTTTTCCCCCGTAACAGGTGCTATACTATGTGTAAATACAAAGGGAAGATTATCTAGATCATTATTAACAATCAGATGGTGGCAATATTTTTTGCTAGTCACTTCTAGCAATTAGTTTGCATTTCCAGCTGTGGCTTTCTGCTGTCAAATTTCATCTCAGTTTCATACTGCTCAATGATTACAAGTGTGAAGTAAATCATCTCAGAGTTGAATAGCTCTTTTGTGTTTAGACTAACTCTGGTGTATCTGTCTTTCTCTTAATGTTGGGAGGATGGGGAAGTTTCTTCCCGTTAAGTAGACTTTTGCCTATAAATTCATTAAAAAGCACACAAGGAAAAAAAATTACAGAATGCAACATCTTGGCTAAGCAGCCAGGGTAGTTGACTGAAAAYGATGGAAACTTGAAATTGGTCAACACTGGACAATGTGAAAACAAATTCAGCTTTTGTCATTGCAGCTACTGTATGCTTTAAAAAGGGCCTTATGTATTTGTCCTCATTTTGATAAAATGAAATTACTTGCTATTAAAATGATAAACTAACATTCTACAGAAAACCAGCAGTTCCCAGAATATGCTAATTAAAATTTAACAAGTCTTGTTTTAGTCTTCAGTAAAATTTCATTCTATTATGTGAAAAAATGATGTTATGCATATTTTGTGGATATATTCAATTTCAGTTGACAAATAGTTGTCTAGGTACAGACTTGAAAATATATATAGTTTACTTGTGGATCTTAATTGTTTAATTGCAAAATAAAGATGTGCTTTAGTAATTTAATTTTTTGCAATTTTCTTGCTGCTATACACATGGGTTTGTTATGCTACTTTTACAGAATTCTGATGCGAGATAATGTTCATATTTGTATTTTGTGTTTTTAGATTGTATTCTGTAACTATAGTTCTGCTTTACTGTAGATGTGAATGTGTACATTATGCATTGAGCACTAGAAAAAGATGCTAAATTAACAGGAATGAAATTGTTTGCCTACGTAAAAATTGTTATATTAGCAGTGGAGGTCAAGGGTTTTTTACCTGAAAAATATATGCTGCAGTTTTTGTGCTACTGAGGAGAATAACTCCTTATTAATCTTTTACACAGATATGTGAATTTTAAATGTATTTCAGAGACAAAGTGCTCAGCAGAGATTATAGTCTGATCACAAAATGAAGGGCRTGAGGACTACTGATGTGGAGAGTAAAAATTCTGATGGAAGCTTGTGATGAAAAGTAGAACAGATACTCACTGCCAAAAAGTGAGAGGAATGTTCAAAGCTGAAGTAGTAAGAGAAAAATAAAAGGATGTAGAGAGAATGCAAAAAGGATGAAATCTCAGGGGGCAAGAGTGTAGGAAAAGAGACATCAACATGTTCTTAATTTGACTTGATGATTGTAAGCATTTAAAGTGAGGACAAGGCGGTTGGATTTGAAGTACTAAAAGATAAACCACTGGGGAAGCATCTGAGGGGAGAAAAGGTAGGAAAGGTAATTATCAYGCTTCCATGTGCATGTATCTTGAGTAGTAAATTGTGAGGAAGGAGCAGACTGTAATTACATGAAAAATAGTAAAAGGCTGGGTATGAAGTAGGTGAGTGAAAATGTTTGTGCCACTGAAGTGACAAAGGGAGCTGAGAGCAACGGGGTGGTGACAAGGGAGCTTTGGAGTGAAGAGGTGGAAGGAAGTTCAGTTTGAAGAAAAATTTGAAGATGGGTGGAAAGTTTAATTGGACATGCTCTAGATAGCAGGTAATTTATTCTGCAGAACAGTTTAATAGGAAGATGCTAGACTAAGTATACTTAACCAAGGGCAAGGAGAGAGAACCATTTATGGGACAGATCTCTGCTAGGAACTAAGTATCCTTTTTATGCAGATAATCAGTTAGTTGATCTGCACTGTGAACACACCGGATATCTGAAAACTTCCAAGATAAATGAATAGGCTTTTTTTCTGTTAAATGTAACTTTTTTTTTYCCTCTGGGAACTTTACTCAAAGTTTACACACATATTTCACGATAGACTACGGAGCAAGCACAGTCCATGCTCCTCTGATAGTAAGTATCCAAATACCACCCTTTTGYGACTTGAGCTCATGATTAAATAACCAGGCATGAATCTAAATCTCATCTTTCTCCTAAGCTTGCCTTGTTCCTTCTGTTTCAGGTCCCTCTATCCTAGATCCTACTGTGATAAAATAACTGATATTTAACATTAAAATGAGCCTGCCTCTTAGCAATACTTGACAGTTACCTGGCAACTTTGTTTTCAGCAAATGACATCAAGATAACTCAATCTGTATTCAGGCAGTGGAGTCAGTTTTGCCATAGCAATGTACTAATGCATTTTTCATTACAGCGCTTGGCTAATAAGTTACCAGTTACCTCAGGCCAGGTTTATAGTTGAATTCTGGAGATAATATATTATCAGTACCATAATTGGTCCCAATAACAAAGAAGTCTCCGCTTTTACAGATGGTTTTATGTAGCTGGATCCCCAAATATCCTAGAATTTTCAAGAAATTTGGAGTTAATTTACTTAGAGCAGTGATTATGTTAGTAGGCAATATACTTTGCAAGTGAAGTTTATATTACCTTTTGTGCGTTTTCTATCTAGGGACCTCAAATATTAGCTTGAACACAACTATGTACCGAAAAAATACCCACAACTAAAATGCAACCATTCATAATTACCATAGCTCCTGGCAGAGCATCTTTCCCCTAAATGGGAATGGCAAATAAGAAAAATGATAAAAATACAGATCACTGGGACAAACAGTGCTTGTGTTTTCAAAGGATATTAAAAAACAACCTGCATGTTCCAGCAGTGTGTCATCATTTGTCCTGATAATCTACAATTCTTACAGTTTCAGCGTATAAATACTAGTATTAGTTTGTAGATGATTCGGCTTTATTTAATGTACATAACTTATTGCAACTTACAAATACTCGTCAAAGTATTATAATAGTAATGCTTCAGGAGTATTCAAATATGCTTTCCTCATAAACTTAATGGATGCGGAATGCATTTGTCTGAGGCTTTTTGCTATCGCTGGTCAGGTGAGGGCCTGTTCCAGGTAAACAGAAATGAAATCTTCTGGCAAAAGACATGAGGGGGGGACTTGCACTATATGTGAGTCTGTTCAATACACAGCTTTTTGCTGCAGACTTTTTAAGGCATCCTAAAGCCTCAGAAAAAAATGCCATGTTGTTAGAGAATTAAACAAAATTTTGTTTATTGCAAATAGCTGAAAAACACAGGAAAATCTTTGTAAGATCCCCCCCCCCAAAAAAAAAA